>NW_004797387.1:616338-650482 GCF_000002075.1 Aplysia californica
TCTCTCTCTCTCTCTCTCTCTCTCTCTCTCCTCTCATATAAAATCACAGCTTACTATTGATATCTGTCGGTGTATAATCAAAAACGGAAATAGAATGGGCCTAGAATTTGCTGCACACAACATAGACACACAAAGAACAATTGGTAACAGTGTGAGAGTTTTAGTCACAGGTGGACATTTGGTGATGCATGACGATTTCAGTCATTGATGAAAGGGGCGAGCTCATATGGTCGCTTTTAAGCACAAGGGGGCTATCCCGAAAAAGGCTGTTTTAAGAAAATCGAAGGTAAATTTTTTGCCCCTTGTTCAGTTTCTTTAAAAGACAAGGAGAGTTTTCTCTATAACCAAACAAATATACACACCAATGAAACCAAACTTCTCCTATAGGTAGGTAGGGTAATGCCCACTTTTGGTGTAGGTCAAGATTTCTGGAAACCCCCGAAATCTGGGTTAGCTCGCCTGTCCTTAAAAGCGACCAAATGAAAAGACAACTGCTGATAGAAGTAAGGGATCAAGTACAGACAGATTGTTTTTGTGTTTGTGTATATTGTTTGTTTGTTTTTTGTTGTTATAGTTGTTGTTGTTGTTGTTTTTGTTGTTGTTGTTGTTGTTTTTGCTTAAGTTATTCCGCTTTGTAATTACTGGTTTTCATGGATGCCCATCCAGACCTGCGTTGAATGCTCTCGTGGCCTAGAGATTAAGGTGTTCGCGTCTTATTCAATAGATCCCGAGTTAGAATCCGGGTAGCGATGGAAAATTTTCTTCTTTACATTGTCTTTTTTCACCTCCTTTCTTGCTCTTAAGCAATGTTTTTTTTCGTCTACTTTCGTCTCCACTTTCTACCACCACCCCGCCCCCTCCTCTGGGCTCCTGACTCTCTCTGCAGCCTTTCTACTGCTACTCCTTGGCTCCTTCTTACTCTTGTCTTTCAGCCACACCCCTGATCTTATGGTAGGAAAGATCTACTCCTAGCCTTCTCGGACAAGTAAAAATCTCGGAGGTCCCGTGTGCAATTTGCGTACCTTAAAGATCCCTTGGTGGTCCAAAAGCTATAAGAGTAGGTTGCAGCCGCCACCTGGGTAAAATTCAAAATTTTCTACCAACTGAAAATGTTTGGTGTGTCCCGCGCGCTCTGACTACCATTAATCTGAACCCACCTCCTCTCTCTCCCACCCCCTCTCTCTCTCTCCCACCCCATCACCACCCACCCACGGGTTCCGTTGAGTGTTAGTGCAATGCGCGTGGTCTCTTACATTATCTGTCATGTGCACATGACATGGGGTGAGAGGTCCAAGCTATACCAGAGATAGAGAGATAAGACTGGATGATAAGGAGTCACATGCTCTGCTGTCTAATAGTGAATTTTTAAAAAACACTGGAATAGAAGATTACACTCATGCCTAGTCAGTCTCTCTAAAGGTTTTTCCTAAAAGAAACTACTGCAACTCACAGGATAGAAAGTAAAGAATGAGTTCTTTGTGATTTATATCATGTACTTCTTTCCTTTTTAAACCTCAAAGAAAAATCTTGTTTACTATTTGAGCGTCAGTTGTAAGACCTTCCTGTTTTAAAACTATTTTTAGTGTGGAAAAAGGTTACAAATCTTGATGTATTTTTATTTTGTTGCCTGGGACTGGGACCTGAATCTTTACAAATTATATGTATGATTATCAATTTTCTTATTCCAAAATACATTGTGCTATATCTTTCAACATCATATTGGTAATAACAAAGTATTGTAATTTCAATACCTGTAAATTATTTATCAACTTGAGGGTGATTTGGTAAGTCTGTCAAAATGTTAGGTGGGCCTGATCTCACCAAATTTAATGCAGGTGCAGAGATGTTAATCATGTAATGATATCTTCTCTTTACCTGATCAAAGTGTCTGCAGGAGAGAAGTAGCAAATAGTGTTAGTAGAAATGGAAGTCATGCTTTTCAAATTCCTTTAATGGACACTGGAGGTGATATGGGACCATGGATATGCCTTTGTTGGGGTCAAGCCCAGTCAACAGCACTAAAGCCATTTCAGATTTTAAAGTCCTCTGGTGTTTTTTTATTTTAAGCAACTAATCTAGTCAGTCCAGGGGTGATTTCAGTTTTTCGAAATAGAGTGAGTGAATGCAGTACCCTGTCTGCTGGGATATGCATGTACCTCCTGTCTCTTAACATCTTTTCTCATTGTCAGCTTTCAGTTTGTTACTTCTGTTGCTTGCGGTGTCTGCGGTGTAGCATTCAGATGCCTCGCTGTCGCACACAGTGTAAACCTGAGTTTTGATTCCTGAGTGGGGAGAATTCTTACGGAGTGTGTGTGTGTGGGGGGGGGGGAGGAGGGGTGGAGCTAATTATGGTCTCATTGGGGGGGGGGGAGTTGGTGTTGACTCTGAGTCGGGGAGAAGGGGAAGGGGGTGTGACAGTGACTTTGTCTCCACTACGTACTTCCTGTCTGTCTGTCATGACGAGTGGTGAGTGCTCTGGTGTTGTGTGCCAAGATGCTGTATGCTTCGCAGCTTGGGTTGGCCCTGGCAGGCAGTATCGGAAGCCCACCTCCTAAATTAATTACCTAAATTGTGTCGATGGAGGTGTAAAATCATCCACATTTTAACAAAAAAACTTTCATTGCAGTACTTTGATTACAAGTTCCGCAACACCAGCTTGCCGAGCAATGTGTCCTTCGACGGCAAAGGGCACACCACGGACATGCAGGTGGTGTTTGAGAGCTACCTCTCAATCGTGTCCAACGGCTCCAACCTGTTGTTCATGATCATTACCTTGCTGCTGGTGAGGAGGTATGTGCTGATCACCCTCAGTAGGATCAACTTTATATTCTTCTTTATCTGTTTCGTGTCTTCCTCTTCCTTCTCCTTCCCCAGCTTGAGTTCAGGAGAAGTGAATATTGTATAGAGGGTCTGCAGCCCACAGTTCTACTGATTTGAGCATCAGACATAGCCTCTTTTATTACAAGGATGTTGTGCCTCTTGCCTTTCTTACAGTTGTAAGCTATTTTAAAAAGTAGTTTATTTATTAAAACTTATGTTTTTTTTATCTTGCTAAATAATTTATTGATTCTTTGACAGTTTCGTGAATGAAATACATTATTTTTCTTTCAAATAAAGAATGCATTGAATGTTTTCTCACAGATTCATATTTTGACCAACCATTAGACAAATATTACTTTTTTGCTTAGACAAATATTACTTTTTTGCTTAGACAAATGATATTACTTTTTTGCTTAGACAAATATTACTTTTTTGCTTATGACATAGTGAAACATTTAATTTTTTACTGAAGGCATTATACATTTACATGCATTTGTTTTGATCCAGAAGAAAGCAATCCTTTACTGTTTCTTTTCATCCTGTACCCCCCACAGCATCTCTGTGAAAGTTCGAATTGTGGTGTCTACTGTGCTGATGATTACCATATTTGTCATTACAACATCACTGGTGGAGGTCGACACAGACTCTTGTGAGTACCATAAAGGTCTTACTATATATCGACAGCTCAGAGTAAGACTTGTCATACGTCACTTTTCAAATTGGTGTAGGGTGGAGTCTTACGGTTTATCTGTGCTCATCACTCGTGTAGAGAACATAATAATGACTTTCCTGCTTTATTGTTTTATTTGGATTGGGATTTGGAGATTGTATGCTTTTTAAAAAAAATAAAACTATAATTTGTCTGTCTGTATTTCAGAATAATTAGATACTTATATCAAAGGCTGAACTAACAGCAAAATCTAAAATCTATAAGCAAGATTGTTGGCAGATCAGTAGAAAAAGAAAAAGAAAAAGTGGAAATTTGATTGCAGTGAAGCATTGATTAGAAAAGAATTTCATCTCAAGTTAGTATTAAAGTATCTTTTTTGTGAGTTGTCTTTATTTTACTTTAGTCCTTCTTTTTCCTTATCCCACTCTGAAACACAATACAAAGTCTGCCCACTCAATGGGGATGTAAATGTTTATAATAAATCTATAAATACCAAAAAAAAAGATGACCATTCCTAAGGAGAGAAAAGATACACTCACTCCCAACTCACCTTCTCTCTTCACAGGGCAACAAGTGTTCTTCATCATTACTCTGGTCATGGCCGCCTTCATGAGTGGTAAGATGTTGTATAGAACAGGAGTTGTCCTAGCCATGGCTAGAGGGATGGGTTTTGTCTTCAACGCATTAGTTTATAGTGTTGTGTATAAATTTCAACTTTACCACAGCTAAAGGGATGGGTTTTGTCTTCAGAGTATCAGTTTATAGTCTTGTGTTTATATACATTTCAACTTTACCACAGCCAGAGGGATATGTTTTGTCTTCAAGTACAGTCGAACCTGTCTAAGATGGCCACCCATTGTCAAGGAGAAAGGTGGCCGTTTTAAGACAGGTGGCCGTCTTTGGCAGGAGTGATCAAGATGAAGAAAACAAACCATTCCTTTCTGAGGTCTCAACCAAAGGTAGCCGCATTGTTGTAATTGTTGTTGTTGTTGTTGTTGGTTTCCCGGGGGGGGGGGTTCTTGGGGTTTTTTTTCTTTTGTTGCTGCTTTTGTTCAAGGGTGACAACAAAATGAAATGTGTGAAACAAGGAGGACCGAGTGCTAGGGTATAACAAACACATTGGTCGCCACCACTTGGAGAACGAGTGACGCTCCTGTCACAATTTCATGTTGACGTCCATTGTTACTTTGTTACAGTCTGGGTAAACAGTGACCACTCATCTCACTTACGATTTGTGTATGAGTTCTGGACGGGGTTTATGGGTTTTGAGGGATCACACGCTTACCTCACCAGCAGCTGAAAATTTGTTACCTATTAGTCAACAGTGGGAGGGGCCTACGCAACATGATCGGTTGGAGGGACTACCTAACAACAACAATAGGTGATTGGATTATGACGACATGTACACAACACCAGGGGCCATTGCATGATTTATGAAAAAACGTAATGGAGTCACTAAGGTGGCCGTCAAAGACAGGTGTTATTGCTTGGTGGGATAGGGTGGCCGCGGCCGCGTTGGACAGGTGCCCGTTTTACACAGTTAAATAGAAAAAACGCAAGGGGGGGGAATGGAAAGTGGCCGTTTGTACAGGTGGCCGTCTTATAGAGGTGGCCATTAGGGCAGGTTCGACTATATTAGTTTATAGTCTTGTATATACATTTCAACTAAAGGCTCACACGGTGTGATATTAACGCCTTTGGTCAGCATGTACAATGCTGAAACCTAGAGAAGCCCGCAAGCTGTGCACATCCACAAGTGGAATTGGAGCCTTTCAATGTTCAAAATGTGGCACACTTTTCTCTGCCAGAATTAGTCTCATTGGCCACAGCAGAAGCCACACATCATAGTAACCTTTAATTCTTCAAATTCTTTTATTTTGCTGGAGAAATGTTCTCCTCTACCGATGTATTGGTCATCGTCAGATATTGAGCTATTATTATTACAGTCCATGCCAGCTTTAAGCACAGTCATCGGGAGAAAGCTTAAGCGTGCTTAATGCCGAAGCGTGCTTGAGTGCGAAGTAGACATAATCCAGAGATTTTCATGTAGAAAATTTCCTGTTCTATTTCCCTTTGTTTGTAAGTAGGCCTATAGCGGTCTCGCAAAAGTGTTCACTGTTATTTACACCCGCCTTGGTAGTTTTTGTTTGCTTGTTTGTTTTTATTTTGTGGTCGAATGGGAAATGAAAACTTGATTTAGACGGCCAGTCACAATACAGCACACTAGGCCTACACACTAAACACTGCCTGTGTGTACCACTGCCCGCTGTGCCACATTCATACCACCGCCTTCATCCCACCTCGCGCGTGATACTCATCAGGATTAATGGATAGCGAGGGTCAAAGGTGAAATTGCAGCCAGCCTCCCTTTCTCTTCTCCCCGACTCTCTTTGTAATTTTTTTGTCATGTGTAGCTTTGCCCTAGGCTAGATCCTATGTCCACGCGCGCGGCTGTGTGCATCTCTCTGCCTTCCTCTCTCCACGCGTGTGTGTCTCTATCACTTGCGCTCTTTGTGTTTCTCTTAACACACCCACTGCTGCGGTGTAGACTGTGTTCGAACTTCGATGGGTCATCATGAAAATATTGACTGTCTTGAAAATGAAGCGTGCCTGAAGCCAAAGTGACCGTGCTTAAAGGCGTTTAATTTATATAGCAAAAATTCGGTAAGAGCCATTTAGCGTGCTTGAGTCCGAAACGTGCTTTATGCCGGCGTGTTTAAAGCTGGCACAGACTGTATTATTTATTACAATTTAATGTACTGTTGCAGTCCCACAGGGACATGCTTGCTGTGCGGCAGCCTGTGAAGAGCTCTAATGCTCTCATGTACAGATTCTATCTCTGCTGATTCACAGCTGGGCCAGCTGGTGGTGATTAGACTAACAACCTTTTCATAACAAATCCAATTTTTTAGATATTATTACTCTTATGCCCATCAGCCTGATATATGACGTGTCAGTATGTTGCAGAAGCACAAAGTTTGTGGAAAGGTATGGTCCCAGCTTTAAAAGTTCAATTCAGGCTGGGAATATATAGTCAAAGTATTTTTTTTTTTTTTTTTTTTTGAAAAGTTAATCTAAAAAATATTAATGGTATTGTTTTACTGGCTTTAATTCAGTAGCCTTCTTTTGAAAAGGTTGGGGTTTTTTTGTTTATTTTTTTAAAAAATGAATTTCTAAGGGATAGATAGTGCATCTACACACTATCATTTATCCAAGCATATTGTATATATATTGTCTGCGCTCCATTGGTACCGGGCCAATTCAAATTTTAAAGTTTAAATGAAAAGACTAAAAAATGGTCTAACAATGTTAATGGTCACACTTAGGCAATCCGATGACAAAATCCTTCAATGAAGTTTGTTTGACCTGAGCGCATTAATGGTTAAGCAATCGAAATTAATGACAAAACTTTCTTTGGTTAGAGAGGTTCTCCGTTTCAAACATTGCACCTAACTAAGGTGTGAGTAAGGTAAGAACAGCACATGTGGCTTTTGGCTGCTTTGCTAACCTTTCTATCTTTTGTTTGTCTTTAAATGCACACTGTTTAGCATGTTATGAGTCATTTTATGATGTCCCGGTGGCTGGCCTGTGAGCTTGTCCCTCAACTCATTAAGTGAAGTTGAAAGGTTGATAAAATAAGTGATCATGAGGAGAAAGATAGCGAGTTTCACTGTCCCACAGCGCTTGACCGGTACGCTCTTATAACCTCGCTAGCACAATAGAGAGGTTCACAGAATCAAACATGGATAGTGAGGTTTTTGCAGAATGGAAAGTACGCTTTCTAACATTTGTTGTTTGAATCTAGGTTTAATATTTATGCACACCGTCAAAAAGGTATCAGGAATCTTTTGTTGCAAAAAAAAAATGATTTTCACCTAAGTTTGAGTTAATGAGGTTTAATCAGAGCGCGGATGATATATATGCAATTTTATTCATCAGAAAAAGATTATTATTGAGTGTTTGTTTGCTAGCAGTATGTGTCCAATGAAAGTTTCCTGTGTGTGTCAGTGCTGACGATCAGATATTATTTGTTCCAGGTGTCCAGTCTGTGTTGACCGGATCAGTGCTGGGCCTGTCTGCCCTCTTCCCTGCCATATACTCTCAGTCGGCTATGATAGGACAGGTAATGTCGTGAGTTTGACAGTGTGAGGGAGTATGTGATGAAATGAGAGAGAGAGAGAGATTTAATTTATCTTGAAGACTTTTTGCCCATACATCCACACATTATAACAAATGACTCGGCATATATATATACGTAAATTGGTACAGCACATTTGATTGACAAATAAACTGAGTGAGACAATAGTATGAAAGAGAGAGAAGGAGAGGGAAAGGGTGCGGGGAGGGAGAGTGAGGTTCTTGGGGCTGTTTACAGTGAAAGAACTGAGGAGGTTGATGGAATTGTGTCTGATGACAGAATATTAGGAGGATGTCTGGGCTGTGCGAGTTGTTACAGAAAAAAATGATGATAGAATTTATTCTCCATTGCGAGAAATACTTGTCCTTTGTTTGTAACGAAAATCTTCCCATCATTTCGCAACAGACACTAGTAGCAAGAGAATAATCAGGTATGCAGTTTTTACACTTTTTTCTCCGTTATTGTTACTGAAATCCATTTTCAAATCCGCAAGAGAAGTTATTATTCTCAGCATTTGTGTTCTATTTGACCCCATATTCGTTGTGTCAATTATTAACTGTCTTTTTGTTTGCTAATGCAACTTAATAAATTTTCAGTTATGTTCACAAAACCCAGTAGAATCCCTGAATAATATTATAAGATAGCACTGGCTTAGTGTAGCAGTGTAGCTTCCCCTTTCTGTCGTTTCATGCTCTTAGTTAGGCGGAAGGGCTAGAACCCAGATGGC
Source organism: Aplysia californica (assembly GCF_000002075.1). NCBI lineage: Eukaryota > Metazoa > Mollusca > Gastropoda > Aplysiida > Aplysiidae > Aplysia > Aplysia californica. The sequence continues at coordinate 624,694 of NW_004797387.1, forward strand.
CGCTGGATCGGAAAAGTCGTTTCATACTCTTGAACTTTTTGCACTTTATTTTGTTTCAGGCTGCTGGTGGCACCTTCTCTGCGGTGGTCAGCATCTTGACCCATGCCACGGGCGGTGACCCCATCACCAGCGCTCTCATCTACTTCCTCATAGCCTCAGTGGTGACAGGTCTCGCGTTGGTAGCCTACCTGTCCTTATATGCCCAGGTGAGTCGTTGCCTCTGGGGAGGTGAGAGGGGTGCTGGGAGGGGATTGGGGGGAGGGGGGGGGAGATGGGGGGAATGACAGTTTGTTATGGTTTCATGTGGGAAGGAAGGGGGTGGGGGGATTTAAGCTGGTTTAAGGATCTCATGTGGGGAAGTGGGAGGAATGTAACTGGTTACGGATCTCATATGGGAAGAGGGGGGAGGGGGGCTTGATATGGTCTCATTTGTGGGGGGCACGTGGTGTTTACTTTGCGAGGAGAGGGGGGGGGGGATGATGTTTTACAATGGTTTCAGGTCTCGATCTCGTGTGGGAAGGATGGGGGGGGGGGGGGATGGTGTTTACTATGAAAGGCCTTCCAGTCGTGGGATGGACGCCTTCGAGTTTTTCATTATTATTAAATTTGAATTTTTTTGTTTTGTTTCAGAAATTTTCCAGATTCTACATGATTGACCAAGGTAAGTTTGGGAAAATTTAGCTCCAGTAGACCGATTCCCTGCTTAATTTTTTCTTTTTTTCTTTTTTATATGGTTAATTGTCTCATCATTATTTGTGCCTCAGAGCACCATGTTCATCTCATTTGGTTAATTTTTTTTCTTAACATGAACACCTCTGGGTGATTGACGGGTGCTCTTGTGTAGGTTTCTCCTTCTATCTTTTCAAATTTTTATCGTCCTTATCTTTCCTCCTCCTTTTTTGTGTTTGTTACTTGTAACGCCTCTAATTTTCGGCACCTATATAACGTAATTGTGTTGCAAGTGCCATGAAACACTTACTAAACCTGAACACTTGTGAATATAACTTCTAAGTCAACAATTGCAGTTAGAACTGTTTATTTTGACTTCTTAAGGTATGTGTAACCTCAATGAAATTCATCAGGACCAGTGTTCTCTTCATTAAAAGACACTTTTTGTTTGCCTTGCAGTATATATAGCTAGCAAAATCAACGAAGATATACCATCTTACCATGACATTGTTGGGAGGAAAGAATATCTTGGTGCAATTCTTAAAAAGGTGAGTTCAGCACTTGCTGTTTTTCATCCTGTAAGTAAGTAAGTTTATTCTGTGTTTAAGGCCATTGACCAACATCACATCACGTAAAACACTAGTTTGTTAAATAAAGTTTCTGTAATAAAAAGGTACAGGTTGTGCACATATCTCTTATCATGGGTCTAATATTGTCTTTTTCTGTCACTGGGGCGAGTCAGACTGGGAGGAATTAGATCTAACAATTTCCTTTAATGGACAAAATTTGGAAAATAAAGAATTAAGTTAACTTCATCTTCAATTTCATGAGAGTTACACCTCTCACATACATGACATAGATTCTATTGATGGGAGCATGAAACATTTACAGTCAGTCATTTCTCATACTGAGGTTTGTAGAATATAACTTATTTCTCATACTGAAATTTGTAGAATATAACACTTTCAAAAGGTTCATAGGTGGTTGGTGGGTACTGTAGTATGGTTTGCTCCTTCTTTCGTATCAAACATCTATCGTCCTTATCGCTCCTCTTTCCTTGTGTCTCTCTTGTAACACTTCTTATCTTCAGCACTTATATGACTTTATTTTATTGAAAGTGCTGTAAAACTCTTACTAAAACTGGAGCCAAATTAGTGAGGAAATGGCTTCTAAAATTTAGTGACTTCCAGAGATTGAGTGTTCTTGGAAATTTCATTTGTTGTTGTTTTTTTGTGTGCCTTTGACAGTGTCCTTCAGTAGAATTCATTCCGAAATGTTTATTTGAATGGACATTATAGGTGTTGCAAAAATAAAATTAAAAAATTTGATATAAATTTCCCAATGGCATTTATTGTTAAATATGTATACATAATGTATATATATGCATATACACACACCCATATATATATATATTATGCCATTATCTGTCACTTGATTGATTGCAGACTCAATTTGTCTTTGCTAGAGGTCAAGTTCATTTTATCCATGTAAGGTCTAAACTATACTTTTCATCTCTCATTGTATATTTCCTCACAACTGACTTTGTTTTGAACTGTGTGTATTCCCCAATTTCCCCAGACGTGGATGTACTGTGTCAGTATTTGCCTCGTGTTTATGGTGACACTGTCTGTGTTTCCTGCCGTGTGTTCTCTTATAAAGTCATACAGTCATGAGGGCAATGCATGGACAGGTAGGAGTTTTTGACTCTACGATTTGCCCCCTTTCTTTGGGTGTGTTTGGTTGTGTCTCTGGATTCATGTTCTGTTTTTGGTGAATGTTTGGGAGAGATGATTTATTTTTGGGTACGCTGGGGTGGTTGGTGGGTGCTCTGTTGTGGTTTGTTCTTTCTGTCCTATCACACATCTGTCATCCCGATCTCTCCTCCTTCTTTTCTGTGTTACTCACTTGTACCAGCTCAAATCTTTGGCACTTATATACCTTATTGTGCAGCAAGTGCAGCAACACTCTTACGAAAAAAAAAAAAAGACTTTTTGTTTTGTTCGTTTTATTTTAGTCATCGCAGTTATGTTAAATTGCATTTGCTGCACTTGTTGCAAGTTATGGTTTAGTTTTGGGGGTGTTTAACCCTTAAAACCCTAATTTCTTTTTTTTCATACCTCCCTAGAATCCTGAATTAAAATTGAGATATTAGAAAAAAATTAGGTTGGTTCATTGTTTTATTTACTGTGTTTTTAATTGTTGTTAGATTTTACTGAAGTTTGAAAAAGTTATTTATATATGAATGCACAGTCTGGACAAAAGGGGAAAAGGTAAAACACTGGTTCTAGGACCAAGTCTATGAGTTAAGTCTTGTGTGTGATCCCTTTACCACTTCAGTCAAAGCATCATTAGACCCAGCCATAGATCTAGCCTCTGATAGCTCTAGTGGTGATCCCCTGTCACTTCCACTATCGTCAAAATCATCATCGATGTTATGCGGAACATTACAATCGTCTTCAACGGTCATATTTATCAATATATCCGACTGGGAGATCATTATTGGGGTTTGGTTCAGAATCAAAAATGTCCAAAATTTTGCGGCCTGAAGGGCCTGGCAGCGAAAAGTGACTAATTTTTCTTTAAAACTTGCAGAATTTCCTAACTTTCAGTGTAGAACTGCTCTCATGACATTATCGGTACTTTCTGCTTGCAACAAAGTCATCTGGAGTTACATTCCCTGTTTCTAGCCCTGGGAATTAAACGATAAAGTTAACCAGCGGTTACCAGCGGTATAAGAAAATACGGCGTCAGTGGTTACCTGTGGTTTAAGGTTTTAAGGGTTACAGTCCCTTTCAAAAACTTTTGAAGAGGGCACAAGTCTAGGGATTCTTTTTAAACCGTGGGCTCTATGAACTTTTCCACCCACCCAGGTGTAGGGGGGTGCAAGATGTCTGTCCTTCGTCTGCCACTTACGGATCACTTTCAGTGTTTTGGGGTACTTTATCTCTCTAAGAAGTGGGTTTTGATCTGGGCTGCTGGTTTCTCAAGCCTCCCATCCACTGTACACCTAGATAAGATCCCCACCACTGGTACCATCTGGCTTGCCAATCATAGTTTTAACTCTTTAAACCCCATCGGACGCTGGGAACGTCCAGCAGTAATAACCCCGTTCTCCATCGGAGCTTCCCAAGCGTTCGATACTAGTGACAACATTTTCGTTTTATTTAGAGCTAGTTTTTGCTTGTTTTTCGGATCTATTCCCGAACCAAGTTTTTTAGTAATGACTAAGCATTTGTTTCCACCATTTAGAAGTTGGAGGCAAACTTTTAGGGTTATAATGAGACATAGTGCACCAGGTTTAGGTGACTGTAGGAAAAACTCTGGGAAACGGTGAAAAAAACTTAGTGTTTAAAGAGTTAAGACGTATGGTCGGACAGCACCTCTGCTAGAAAGACAAAGGGGACCCTGCCTTCATAGATATTCACTGAATATACCAATATACTTTTATGTCTGGAAATAGAATCGGAGAAGGCAAGGACACCTTAGCATCGCTGCGCTAACAAAATGGCACATCTCATTTTTGCTACTATTGAAATATAGGGAAAAAACTGTGTAACTAGATTGTTTATCATCTAATAATGGTAAAATGTGCCTTGAATCTTTCATTTGTGACTGCCAGCTCATTTTGTTTCAATTTTACCCAAAAAATAGATGTAGTACCACCAAACAAAATAGAAGGCTAGTTGCATTTTGGCACATTTTGCTTGCGTAGCGTCGTTATACTAGAGAACGCAAGAACCCTTTATTTAGCATGATTTCTTCTATCAGTATGGGTTAGGAGTCCACTCATCTGTCTACCTTTCGATATTTATCCTGGTGAACCTGCAACACAATCATTTAATATGTTTTTTTTCCCCTTTTCAGACACCTATTTCACTCCTGTGGTGTGTTTTTTACTCTTCAATGTTGGAGATTTCCTAGGCAGACTGGTTACCTTTGTCTTCAAGTTTGTAAGTACCTGCTATGGTGTAGATGGTTTTCCAGCCACGTGTTTTCTTAATGAATAAACTGTAGAAACTTTACTTTATAGACCTGTTTTTGCCAGACAAACAGAAACCAGTGAAGAAGCTAAACAAATCCAAGCCTAAAGTGCTGGTTGATCAGTGTAATTTTAGGCTGCTGTGAGAGGCACAGTTAAAACAGCCTGCCTTTTTTTTAAAAATCTGTATTGTCTTGATGGAGGTGGAAAATGCTCACATGGTGTATCTCTCATGAAATGGAAGATAAATTTCACATTATTTTTTCTTGTCGAAATTTTGCCCATCAAAGGAAATTATTAGATCTAATTCCTCCCAGCCTGACTCGGCCCAGTTACAGAAAGTCGGACAAGCTAAACCTATTTTTAGCCCGGTGTGTTATGATTACGAGAACAACAGACAGCACTGCCGATTTATTTATTTATTTACCACTTAAAAAAACTAAAAAGCAACAAATTATAATTATGGGAAAAATTGTTGGTAAGTTGGGAGGATGAGGAAAAAAAAAAAAAAGAAGCTGGGACTGGGATTCTAACCCACGCTCACAAAATAATGTTTGTCTTTAACACAGACACACTGTTCACTCGTCCATCAGAACTTTTATCAGCGAAGGGTAGATTAAGCTTCATATTTACAGCACTGTTTCTGGAAAGGCAAAGCGACATAATATATCGAGATGTAGATCTAGAATCTAGAATCTAGGCCTAGATCTAATCTAGATCTAGTGGACTGGCAGATAAGGTCTGGAGAAAACTGAAAATTGGCAGAAAATTGGAAGCACTAAACATTAGAATAAGAGAACGTAGATCTAAACACGTCTTTAGCTAGGTCTAACCTGGCCTATTGTTAGCTCTCCCAAGGACGAAATAATCTAGATCTAGATCTAGGTCAAGTGCTTTAACTCATTCGCTACGCCGAGCCGTGGGGGGCGGCGCGGCTCAAGTGCCGTCAGTACATTAAGCCGCCCCCGGCGGCTCGAGAACCGACGTTCAATTTTAGCTTGGTTTCTATTCCAATCCACTTATCCATGTTAAAATAAAGGTCATAATATAATGTTGACTTCCGGGTCAAGCGTTTCCACCGAAAATCGGAAGTTTTGATTCAGTTTTGAAACATGATTTCGTAGTTTATTCGACTTTGTTTTATCGCAAAGCCCAAATTATAGGCCAGACACCAGTCTTAGTACCTTTACACAACAAAATGTATAATTATTTTGCTCACTAAAGAAGTGTAGGACTCTTCTTTATAATATTGATATTATTGGACGCAAATTGCCGGTGCACTGTAATTGAGAAATCAATATTTTTGAGTGCTAGAACTAGGCCTAGATCTAAATATTCAAAATATTTTTTTCTCTCCAAAATCACTACTTTTGGGTGAAATTAATCAAAAAGTACCACTCAAGACATGTATAGGTTTATTCCAAGTGCAATTCTGAATAATTCCATATAAGTTACGCATATTTTTTTCTGTTTGTGATCCTTTTTTCAAAATTATTTTTTTTTAAAAATTTTTTTCAATATCGGATGTTATGATCCAAATGTACAAATATTATGGAATGTATGAAAATACGAAGTGGCTAGCCGTACTGCCAGTCTAGCCGTACTTAGATCTAGGTTTGGCCCTATCGACTCAAGCCTGTTAAGTACACAGGTCTCATTAGATTTAAATCTAGCAATTATTCAGGTTCAAATACATGCAAGCCAGTAAGACATCTTTTGGTTTTGTCTGAAATACAAATAATTTAGGCATAGCAAACTAAAAATTTCATTTACAATTCAGTCATCAATACATGTATTAAGTACGGCTAGCCTGACAGTCTAGCCGTCCTTAAGTACGGCTAGCCTAGCTGTCTACTCGTACTTAAGTACGGCTAGACTGGCAGTCTAGCCGTACTGTGTACTTTTCTTAGGCCCAATTAACATTAGAAAACAGGAGGTTTAAAATACATGCACTGTCATTAAGGCACCTGGTTTCGTCTCAAATACAAATACTTTAGGTACTGCACACTAAACATTTATACGTGTATTTACAATTCAGTAGGCCTTTTTTTTTTTTAATGGTCAGTCTAGCCATCATATTTAGAATAAGTAGGGCTAGACTGCAGGTCTAGCCGTACTTAAGTACGGCTAGCCTCTTCAATGAAAATAACTGCACATTTTTCAATATTTTCCTGTTCTATATACAGTTATGGTTATTTTGAGGTATCATTTGACTAGGTGCAAACATGTTTTTATAGTTTCACCTGAGATTATAAATTTTTTATTTTCCAATTTTATCCGCATCCAATCACAATTGTGTTGCATAATCGCCTCTTACAGGAACCAAAGTTGAAAAATACGCAAATAAATAATGCAGGTGTATTCTACAAACCATACTGAAAATGTTGGTATATAATATGTTGATATTTATTTGAATATATGGCCCCAAAGACCTGTGAACTGCGCACTAGTCATCATCTCGTTTCGCCCTCCCGAAAAGAATTCGTCCACAAGACGAAAATAATACGTAGCGAATGAGTTAATTTCATTTTTTGTGCTGTTTTTTTTTTTTAGCACAAATCTGCTATTGTACAACATATTATAATGAGATACAACTTTATTGATCATGTAAAGTGCAATGAAGAAACAAAAATGTACTTAATAAAGATGCAATTTCCTTCCAAAATGAGTCAAATCGAGACTTTCTTAGTCCCCTGTACGACTGACGAAAAAGCGTGCATGCAGGAAAATCGCGTAGTCAGGCAAAGGCAGTCAATGACTGACAAAAACAAGCTCATTTGCATGTGAGCTTGGCCTGCAAGTGACGAAAAAATGCAGTGGACGTGGGACCATATGTGCACAATCTGTACTTTTTCATTATGGAAACTTTGATTTTACAATGAGTGTTTTATATGATGTGATGTGGGCCAATGGCCTTAACACTTTGCAGTCATACAACCAGCAGTACAAAATACCCCATCTGGTCACCCAGCCTGGAGAGCGACTGCAACAGACTTCTTGGGCCTGGCACAGAACTGCCCCAGGTGACCAGAACAGATCATTTTCACCGGCGCATTATTGTGGCAAATAACCGCAAAGTGTTAAACACAGAATATGCTTACTTACTCACTTTAAGACTTTAGAAAATGTTCCCAGCTGTGACTTGTACAATGGTTTTGTGTTGTTCCCCAGCCAGGGCCCCATCGCCCACAACTCATGCTCTTCATGTGCATCCTGCGCATCGGCTTCATCCCCCTGCTCATGTTCTGCAACGCTCAGCCCCGCTACCACATGCCCGTGGTGTTTGACAACGACGCCTACCCCGTGGTCTTGATATTATTCATGGGACTGACCAACGGCTATCTCAGCACCCTGTGCATGTCTTTTGGCCCAATGTGAGTGATTTCGGTTGTGGAGGCGCTTATGTCAGATGGCTTGTTTTGTTATTAAAGTTTGTGGTTTTTTGCAGGGTTTATTACTATATGATGTGAGCTAGTTTGTTATTAATGCGTCAATGTTTGTGCTGTAGAATATACTTCTATTGTGATCCAGCTGTATATTCATTCAGGCCTACATAGTACATAAACATCTGAGGTTCAGCAGGTATAATTGGAATTAATTTTGCTAGTCTCTTCCTATCTATTTCAGTACAAATTGACCTATGTTGGAAATTGTCATTGCATACATTTGTGTCTTTTTGCATGGGATTCTCTATTCTTTTGTTACTTGTTGTGATTATGGACCATTCTAGCAGGGACTTGTTAAGTGGACTCCAGTGAAAAGAAATTCACAGCTGAAATTGACAGCAAATATAATGGCAATGGGTCCTTATCATTTTTTTTCTCTAATGTATTAATATAGTGTAAAACACATAGAACTTGCTGTCAAATGGGGATATGCGCTCTACAAATGCTATTTATTATTATTTTTATTCTTAATACTATTATTATCATTGTTGTTATTATTATGATGTCCCCAGAGATGTTCCAGACGAGCACGCCGAGGGTACTGGTATGATGCTGGCTCTAGCCATGACCATGGGACTAGCAGCAGGCTCTGGCCTCTCGTTCTTGTGCGTGTATTTACTGTAGAGAACAGCTGTCTGCTATGAAGGTACTTCCCATCGGGACAGTGCCAAAAGAACAGCAATTGTCTTTCAAAATATTTCTTACAGGACATTTCCACTGGAGCAATAGTTGTCTTTCAACAAGTTTCTTTCTTTCAACTTATTTCAAGTGAACTGCTGTCATCTTTATGGACATTTTTTCAAGGCTACATTGATCTAAGGAGGTCATTCCAGCAGATGGCAACTGAATATCTATGAGAATGGCAGTCATCTTTAGGGAGGTGTCCCACCAGAGGACAGCTGATCGGTCTTGGTGTATCATCTTGAAAACAAGAATGGGTAGTCATTTACTGTACTAAATTACAGTAACTGAAATTTATTTTATTCCTTTTACTTTTACACCATTCTTATGACGTAGAGCTCGGGGCCATAATCGTTTTGCTGGGAATGACACCCTGAACATGCACAAAAAGAAAACTGTTGGACGTAGCTCACTGACTGCCGTTACCGGAGTGTATCCAGGATGAGATTATGTAATAAAATTGCCGAACCCGGAGGCCCTCCTGTATGGACTTAATAATTTTGTTCCATATTCATCCCGGACTGCAACCGGGTCTGGCAGTTTACAGCAGTTAGGGAAGCCATTTCAACGTTATAAATTACGCCGCAATATTTTTGATGCGTTAGCGGACGGATGTGATGATGAGCCTTTTCATGGTGTTGGATCAGACATTGAAATAGGTGAATTAGATGAAGATAGCTATGCTGACCCATCATTTTGTGTTCGGGAAGGTAAAAGAAGGCAAAGATTACCTGATTCTAGTGCTAGTACTAGTGTGCCAGGATCTAGATCTAGTCCTAGATCTAAATCTAGTACAAAGAAGAACTATCATATCTAAGGTAAACCATAACAAAAGTGGTGGTGTTTCTATCTGTTGTGTTTGTTTGATTATTATTTGTGTCCAAAACAATATAAAACACAACACAACTAGCCTAAACAAACAACTATGAACAACGACATGTTAATTTCACGTTTTTATTTTTTGTCAAAAATTTACCATTTTTCAAAAAATCGTTTAAAAAACACAAACTACAGCATATATTGGAAAGATATTTGGCATGAGTACACTAAAGCATGTAAATATGTAAATGCACAGCACACAAAAGTTCAAATCCTTAAGAACAATAGTTTTTGAGTTACGGGTTTTTTTGTGTGTGTGTGAAAACGCTCTAAAAACCTCGGCAGACCACCACTGTTGAGGCTCCATACTCCATGGGCCTGGCAGTCAGTGAGTTAAAGTGCTGCGTTGTGAATACACACGATCAGCGCCCCATGGTAATTTTCTTGTCAGTGTAGTAGTAGTAGTAAATACAACATCAATAACTAAGTGTAAACACACTTTTTAATGGAGATTACTTGAGATCTCTTCTGTCCTTTGGTTCTTGCTGTGATTTATGTTTTATTGGTTGTTGTTTTTTTTAGGCAAGTGTATTGTACTTAACGGCTTTGCAGCTGAATAGACAGTTTCCTGACACAGCATTATATTGTAGTAGGCCTACTTAGAAAAAGAGCACAAGAAAACTCTAGCCCATCAGAACTTCCAGGCTGTGGTCAGTCTGTGGTCACTGATTCTTCATTGACGTAAGACTGCTAATTTGTCCTATTACAGCCTCTGACTGGCATCTGTGGTGTAATGGTTAGGCACTTTGCCATTTCATGCAGGAGACCCGTGTTCAATTCCCAAGTTGGGAGAATTTTTTTAACAAGTCGTAGTTTCTCGGTCTTTCTTATGGGATGTTGTATCTCTCTTAGTCTTAGCTCTGGTTTGCAGGGTTGAAGCCCACCTCCTAAATGGACTAGACTCAAAAAAAGAGTTTAAATTTTGAGCTGCCCCTTTCGTAAACGCTTTTTAGATTTTAGACAGTTATACACATATTTTCTTTATGTTAAAAGGGGCTAAAATATTTTTCAGTTTTCATGGAGTACATATTTTACCCTTTTTGATGTGTGACAATGCTTTTTAGAGAAAAATTTCAAACCTGATACCCATCGACAATTTTATTGGGATGAGTAATAGATTATTTTACTTTCTTAGCTAACCTAAAGTACTCTTTTTTTTGGGGGGGTGGGTATGAAAGTTACACTGCTGGAGAAGTTCTTTTGGCCAGAAGTGAGATGTAAGACTTAAATATTTTTCCCAGATGGTTTAGAGAATGTGTTTTTGTCCTTGCTTAGTATCTTGACGCCTTCCTAGAGGACAACAGCCACAAACACAAACTCAAGGTCATAGACATCATACGTAAGAGCATAGTAAATAGTGCAGTTTTGTCCTTTATAAAGCTGACAACCAGATGAGATTATCCAATATTTTCATACGTAAATGCGCATCTCATTGTAGTGTGTACATTTTGTTATTCATATGATTACATACCGGTAAATATGCACCCCGTTTACCGGTATACAATGATGTGAATAACAGTTGTCCACAGAACAACTGCAATGAGTTGCACATTATTTGATTTTCATTATATTACACTTACTGGCATTTGGTTTGTGACTGTGGTCTATATGTGTAAGCTGGAGAGTGTCTGTATCTAGTTTTGAGACAGCTTGTACTTGTACAGTAAGTAGTGTCTTGCACTTGTACAAATCTCTATTTTTTCAAGCACACACAAAGGACTGCTTTGTATCTGGGTGGTTGGAGGGCACCCTCTACTGTCTCCATGCTGCGTTCATGTCTCTTTTGTCTGACTTGCTTCTTCCCCGCAGGAACTGAATGACTGTTATTTTTTTAATGCTCTTGATGTTTACTCAAACTCATATTAAGGCGTGTTATTTGTGGGTCTCTATTTCTGTGACCATACACATATGTGAACATATTTGCAACTCTCTGAGGCAGGGTTTCTTGGAAAGAGTGTGTTCTTGTGTACAGCCCATTTGTGACAGCGAAAGGATATCTGTTGATACAAGTGCTTATCCATACACACCTTTGTGAGACAATAGTAACTGTCTGAGACAGTGTGTGTTTTGAACAGTTTTGTCATGTACATGTTCATGCCATGACATAATGTACAAAGAAAATACTTAAATTAGGGAATATTTGTGATGTCCTCATAAAAGTTTTGTGACCATGTCATGGGAAATAGCTAGCCCTCTGATATGTAGTGGATACAATTCTTTTTTGTTTCTTTCTTTCTTTCTTTTTCTTTCTTTCTTTCTTTTTTTTTTAGTTGATAAAATTCTATGAGCTGTATTATGTATGTGTGTTGAAAAATGTTAGTTATTGGAGTGAAGTGTACTGAGGTAGTGATGCAAAGTAATGGAATTTAAGTCCTGATTTTTCAAAGACCCTAGCTGATATTTCATAAGGGGACATTTCGGTACTTAGATGATTCGTTTGATTGGAAGTCATATTGTGTATATTGCAAAATAGATAATAAAGGCTATTCAGTCAATCTTGGATCTTGCAGAGTCCCTCCCATGTTTACTCAACCAGCTTTAAAATATTTCTCGTACAGATCTCCTTTTTGAAAGTGACACTGCTGCTGCTGGAAAAAAATGTTGTAACACATTTCTGAATCTTGATTTTCTGTCCCTATGATAAGTCTAAATTCATTGTTTTGCGTACATTTATGATTGCTCCTTGTTTTTCTGCGCTCTTTCACCACTTACTGTTTATGATGAGTATAGATCTATGGCTACTAAGAGCAGTTTGTCAAAATGCAAAAACAGCATTGGTACAATTTTCACAGCTCCTTCATATTTTTGTGCTGGTTGTATTATTTTGAGATGTGATTTTCCTGTTATTGTAAGTGCAATGGAAAGTAATTTGGTAAGATTGATTTCAGAGACATCTATTGTTAAGAAGATTCATTTCATTTCAGATGGGTTTTTTTATGTCTTTAAGAATTCTGAAAATGGTCATGGAACTGAAACTAGAAAAAGCTTTAAAATTTTTTTACGAGGATCCTTTTAAGTGGATAATGTGCTACCTCCTCCAAAAGTAGACATATTTCAGAATTTAAAAAAAAAAGACCATACATGCTTGATAATAAGAATTAAAGAAGAACATTAGGCATGTCTCAGGGCTGCCTATCATTTTAAAGTTAGCAGAATCATTACTATATTTTTGTTGTTGCAATTTTACACAAATACGGTTGTAACACCTCTGATTCCAATTTTTAAAATCTATTTGCCATTCGTGCAACCACCCCAATCCATCCCTAGCCTCTCGGGTATAAGAAAAAGAGACCCTGACAGTCTGCATTACTATGTCACGGGCAGCAAATGTAACACTCTTTATGCTCTGAGCACTTGTACTTGTAGTCACGCGTGCCACTTCGACCATAGAAAAACATTAGAGGGCCAGAGACAGGAGTAAGGCGAACATTAGTGTGACAAGGGGTTACAAAATCCACATGCTTTGTGTTGTAGGTGACGTTGGCCTAGTAGTAGTAGTGATGCACAATTAGGGTCAAAGGCATTTAACGAGTCCTGTCAGTTTCTTTTATTTTTGCAAGGTTCAAGGTAATATAACATAACTACCCCCCCCCCCACCCCTTTCTTTTCCAAAATGGACTCCGGCCATATTGTTAGTTTTTAACCCTGATTACAAATTTTTTTATTGTTGATTCCTAAAGCACGGGCTAGGGCTGGGAAGCCGTGACTTTTGTGCCTGTCCTACAAGTGTCTATACATTGTCTCTTGGCTGCCAGGGAGTTTATAAGTCCTTTTTGAGACGTGATTCCCTGAGAATGGGACTTGACCTCTTCCAATGGGAATGCTCCTCTCCTGTAGCACCTATTATAAATGGTTTTGTTTGATCACCTCAGGGCTTGGGTTTTTTGGTGTACTGAAACTGAATTGTGTATTATATTGTCTTCAGATATTGTGAATGACTTCTTAATATATTTTGTAGCACACATTTATGTTCAAGGGTTCTTCTTGTTCCTATCAACCGTAATTATGCCTTGTATTCTGTCAATAGGCAATGTAATATAAGTAATATACATGTCTCTTTTTTTAAAGTCATACTGATACAGGGTCAAAGTTTGTTTTTTTAAATCAGCGCTTTTTTTTCAATATAAGATTTTGTCCTACTATCTTCCATTTCTGTTTTAGTCGCAGTTAATGTGTGGGTGTTCTGGTGCGGTTTCCTCCTTAGCTGTCAAATAACTATGGTCTTTATCTCTCCTCCTCCATTTTTATGTTTGTTACTCTCTTGTAACACCTCTAATCTTCGGCACTTATATGACCGAAGTGTGTTGCAAGTACTGCAAGTGCCATAAACCTTACTTTAAAAAAAAATAAATAAATAAACAGTGTGATTATTTTTTAAAAAGAGCTTAATAATAATAATAATAGATAGCATTTGTATAGCGCATATCCCCGCTCAGCAGCAGGCTCTATGCGCTTTACACTATATTAGCTTAGAAGGATGGCCCTGGACAGAGATAAATGGAAGGACCTTTATGTGGCCTATACCCTGCCAGGGGTGGAAGGCATTGATAATGATGATGATTATGAAATGATAACAGATGCAATTTATATTTTTTATTATCATTATTCATTTTCTTAAAAATGAACGTCTGAATTTCACTCCATTTCATTGTGAAATTGCTATGGCTTGTTTTAGGTTTACCACCAATAGATGCTATACTTCTCCTGTCCCTGTAAGTCAGCAAAAAAGTTTAATGGATTTGCTTCTCAAAATCATCATAAAAATGCTCAAAGGGGGAAATTCTTTTATTTATTTTCATTGGTATTATTCTATTGCTTCATTCACCACTCAAAAATTTTATTCCATATTATGTTTCACTCTGGACCCATTCACATGTCATATATATCTGTCCTCTCTGTGGAAGGTTCTCCAAGAGTTTGGGGACGGACCCTGTCTTTTTAGATGTGCATCCCGCGCCCTCCCATTACAATTCACATCCTCATAGAGTTAGTGAGACATTTTTAAATTAAGATCTGAGGAGAGCTTCTGGTGGTATCCTATATCAGAGTCTGTGTTTGCCTGTGGTTATGATATTTTTTCGTCGGTGTGAAATGATTGTTCTGTTTTATGATTCCATTTTTTTTTCATTTGATATTAGTTTTTACACATTCTGTGAAGGATATTTCATTTTCGTAGACACATATATATGATACCTGTGACATTATTTCACTCAATAATTTGTTTATAAATGTATGTGTAATTCATTATGTGGCTAATTCGTTCCAATTTGAGTTGATTACATTGCACCGTGTGTCCTATAAAAGGAGGACCTATTTAAAAGGTAAATTAACTTAGTCATCTTTGCCCTAAATTTGATGAAAACTTTAAACAAAAGGACGCCAAATTTGCCAATCAGTATAAAGAAAATCAACCAACTTGTTAAAAAAATATAAAACATCTATCTTCTTTATCTTTCCTCTTTTTTGTGTTAATTACTCTTGTAACATCTCTAATCTCCAGCACTTGTATGACTTTGTGTTGCAAATGCAATTTAACTCCCGCTAAAACAAAAACATCTTTCAGTCATTATTTATATCAGTAACGCACATTTTTCATGATAGCAGAGAAGAGAAAACTTACATTGCCTGGCAACCAAACTGAACGCCAGATTGTAGCAGAGATCGACAAGAAATTCTGCTTTGAGTCGAAATTTATAAGAGATTTGGTATCCACAACTCAATAGCAACGCCTTCCCCACGTTCCTAAAAAAAAAATGAAGATGACATTGAAAACACCAGCAATGGATGTCAACCGAACCCAACAGAAAGCGAGCGGGCTTTGTCAAATTTGAGAACATCGAGCTGGCATTGTGTCAATGATTCCAGCAATCACGTGGTGTGTCATGTCTCCTCCTATCTCTCGTCCCATCCTGATTACAAAAGCAGGCAAAATCCCTTAAGCCCCGGTTACACGCAACGATAAATAGTATCAAATTCGTCGTATGAGAGAACTGTCCGTTTTATCGAACTGTGTTGTCTGTTTACACGTTCCAATTTAATCGTCCAGTTTTCTATCCACTGAGGAGATTCTTCATCATAAAGCCACCATGTCTCTTTGCGACGACAGCGATTTGCCTGCTCTCTATGTGAAGGTTTCGAGCTCTGGACCTAATGAATGAAAGGTGAGCACTACTTCTAGATCACAGAAGCCCCCCCCCCCCCCCCCCCTTCCCCTGTACATTTTGATATAGCAGAACAGTGTGTTTAGAAAAGGGTGGCCTTACTGTAGGCCTACCGTTTTGTGTGTAGAACCGGAAGCTTTGACTTGACTGCAGATGTGCAACGCACCGGGTGACCTTGAAGCACAGCTTCACAATAATGACGATCAACTAAATAATAAAATTGCTAAAATATAAATAATAACGCACCAAATCAGGTTAATCGTGAGCAACTTTGCTTATTTTGAGACTCTGATTCCGAATATGAAATCAGTTTTTACGTACGGTAACTATTTTTAAAAAATTGAGTCCTGAGTTTAATTCTGCGCGACGACAAATTTCAAAGTGAATCTACGTCACAGCGCATCTCCCTCAAATCTGAACGTGATGGCACGGAAAATATCAAACAGCGCTTGATTTCTCGACAGAGTTTTCATCAAACCATCGTTCAATCGTCCAAATTTTGTACAATTTTGTGGTTACACCTAACGATTTATCGTATGGTCACTAGATCGTCCGGCTTTTGTACAATTTATCGTTACGTGTAACCGGGCCTTTAGATAATAGAAGAAGCAACTTGGTCTTGGCTTCTCATGCAGCTCAAGATGGTTGGACAGGTTAAAAAAAACCCTGCCATGACATAATGTACAAAGAAAATACTTAAGGAATCACCCATCACCCAAAAAGCAGTGTGCAACGAACCTGCCCACTACATCATGTAGTACTAGATTTGTAATGGTGACTTATTTTCTACCACTGTACCGTCACAGTTGCTACCTTTGATTTTCTTTAGCACTTCAGTACATGTCGGTCTATCTCTTTTCAGTTTACCAGAATTGCTCATGTGTTCGTTTTTCATTTCCCGACGTGTTTGAGTCATCGGAGCCCGACTGACTTTCTTGAACACTCAGGTTTATTTACTTCTAATTGGAAAGTTTGACGTCCTCCTGGTTGCATTTTATTCAAAGTTTTGTTCAAATAGGTACGAAGATGACTGAGTTATTACCCATTAATTAGTTTAAATGGGTCCCTATTTTTGGGCTCGCTATATAAATTAGAGCATTTAATTTGATTTTATAATTAGATTCATTAAATGAAAATAAAGTTTCTAATGAGGCCTTTGTGCTACATTATTGCTCTTTTTGTGTAACATTATTTTGTAATTTGGGATGTTCTGTTTCTTCTTTTGCAATTGTCAAAGCGCTGACTCTTGTACATTGAAAATATATGTGTACATGCATCAGTTGTTCAGAAAAAATAGGAAGAAAATGCCTTGCTTACATGAGTTTCCTTCATTTCAATATAGAGTAGTTCTTGTGTGGTCTTTGTAAACATGCTTTTGATTTATTGTTTGTCGTTCAAGTAGGGGTATCATATTACAGTTGTAGTACATTTTGCATTTGCTACCGCTGGTTGGTTAGGATGTCAAAAGTATCAAGAGCACGTAAAAACCTTAAACACTGCAGTGTTTAGGAGGAGAACATATGTGTCACCATGCGATGGAATCAGGAGCTCGTCAATTTTTGGACATATGTGGTTATTGGTATCATCTTAAAACCTGTTCATTTGCCTTTCTTTTGGTGAAAAAAATTTCCATCTATGTTGAATCCTTGCGATGGAAGAAGGTCAGGGTCGCCTGGTTTCAGAGGTAAAATTAGAATTACCGAGAATATTGGCCACCAAAGCTTGGTAAAATTTCCATAGCTTGAGAGTCCTTGGAAAGTGAAAATTTACTTTTTTGTGCCTTTAATCAATATTTTTTTAAGTAAAATCCACTCAGAAATGTGTTTTTAAATGGATGTAAACGATGTTGAGCCAAAAAAAGAAAATTAGAAAAAAAATTGCCCAATGGCCAGTAAAATGCCAATTTCTTTGATTTTATCATTTTGACGAGCGCCTGATTTCACCACGATTACTCACATATAAATCAGCTGAGCCTTCACTTTGAAATTATGACTACTGGGAATATGTACAGAGGGAGGCCTTTAAGTTGGTGGTTGGCAGGTGCTCTGATGATTTGCTCCTTCTTTCCTGTCAAACATCAACTGTCCTTTTCTCCCCTCCTTCTTTTTTTTGTGTTTGTTACATTGTTGACAATCATTAATGTGATTAGGATAAAGCCACTATATTTTATTAGTACCAGCTCTTCTCTGGTTTTACTGATGGAGAATTGCAATTGCAACATCAAACCTGAAAAGCCAACTTCCATCTGAAAAGAACGATGCCAAGAAAATAAAAATAAGAATTCTAAAAAGTGCCATAATATATTCCCTTATATTGATAAATGGATATGAAGCTTGGACCTTCAATGAACAAGAAAAAGGATTACAGATTTTTTAAATGAATCTTAAAGCAGAATGCTAAGAATCATATTATGGAGACCAAAAAAATAAAGATTAAGAAGTGCAATAAAGATTAGGCACATGCGTATTAGAAATGTTAACACTCCCCAAGAACATGGTAAGCTGAAACAGAACTACCGGATACTTTAGTCATCTCAGAAGCCTTGATTCACTCGAGAAACATATTCTGGAAACAAAGTTAGAAGGAAAGAGCAGAAGGGGTAGGCCTAACAGAATATGGGAACCAGGTTTGATGGGAACGTACCAAACAAACCTGGCTTGGACTTGGAACCAAACCATTTCAGACTTGCAGAATGGCAAGAGACAGAGTGTTTTATTGCAGGAAGGTCCAAGAATCAACATGCAACTACTGGTGAGCAAAGAAGTGTAGTCTGTTGTCACTGTTGATGAACCCTTTTTTTTCCACCAGCTTTACTTCATTAACAAGGGAGACAGTTTTCTTTGTTTTTTTTGTTCAGTTGTAGTAGTAGTAGTAGTAGGTCCAGCTCAGTCAGAATGAGATACGGTTCTGCAAGACTAGAACAAGAGCCATGGCAGAATCATTTCCCTTGACCCTAGGTAGTCGGGGCTATTCAACTGAGTACACAGTACAGCACAGCATACTCTGTTATAATTATGTAAACGTCAGCAATTTGCACATTCACACACACGAACTGAGAGAGAAGACTCTCAGCTCTAAGTTGTTTTGGTTGTTTGTTTGGTTTTTTTTTTTGGGGGGGGGGGGGGGGGTTGCAGATTTTTTTTGTCTTGTATTTTGGTTTGTTTGTTGTTGTTTTTTGGGGGTTGTGTGTATATATATATATGTATGTGTGTGTGTTTGTGAACCTTTCTTCTAGGCAGTGATGGCGGCCGAGCCTTCTCGAGTCTGCATAAACTGCATTGAGTGGTGATAATGTACATGTACATATTTTATCATTTTATGGTGCTTTGGGAATCTTACACAATGTCTCATCCTGGACTCATATATATATATGCACAACAGAGCCGCATAAAGTCCTCAAAGTGAAATGTGTTCTCAGCATAGTTTTGACTTTGATTTGATTATTGATATTTTCACAAAATATGATTTTTTGGGACAAATTTGATTTTTTGAGGTTTTTTGTTTGTTTTGGGGGGTTTTTTTGGGAAGTTCAAAGATTCCCTAATACGGGGTGCCCATTACGCCTCAAAAACAAACGCCGATCCCATCCGTAATGGGCACCCTGTATTACCTTTTTGCTATGATTCTTTCATCAATTTAACACATTCAACTTTTTGTCAAAAGAATGCAGCACACTTTATAAGTAAATAAAAAGTGGGAAAGTGAAAGTGATATTTTGTAGTCTTTGTTGTCTCTGGTGCACGTGATGTACAGTGGAGTCTGCTTAACCTTAAACTAAACAAGGTTAATCCGTAAACAGCAGTAAACCAAAAGAAAACTCCTAATTTTTATTTTTATTTGTAAAACTACCATTGAGCCTAAAACTTCCCAATTTTCATACCAGAAAAAAAATTCTAGGGCTAAGTCGTTGTCTATATCCTCATTTAATTGCAACCCTATAGTAACTCAGATCATGAAGTCAGTGGGTGGTTGGCGGATGTTCTGGTGTGGTTTGCTTTTTCTTTCTTATCAAACAGCTATTGTCTTTATCTCTCCTTCTTTTTTTGTTTGTTACTCTCATGTAACACCTCTATTCTTTGGCACTTATTAGAGCTATGTGACCTAATTCGTCGCCCATCTCACAAAAGGGCATATCGTCAAAATTACTGGTTTTGAGTTAACACCACCACGGTATGCCGGGTAGTGAGATCTATGTTCTGTCAAAACGGCGTATCGATAGCTTAAAAAATGGCGGAGTTAAGAGCAAAAAACATATAGCCCTATAGCTCTTGGGCAGGAAACTGCATCTCACATAGAGGCGTATGCCTTGTTACGCCACTTTGTGAGAATATATGCTGAGGCATATGACGCATACGCCATGGTATGAGATGTTTCGTTTTGTTTTCTCACTTGTAAATGAGAAGGATGTATCTCATTTCATTTTCAGTTGTCTTGCTGATTCTCTCTCGCTGCATCATTGAGGAACTTTTATACGCTTGCTTAACCTGAGTTCAAGAAGACACATGTTCTTTTGATACCTGTGCTTCAAATTTCATCCTTGCTTTCAGCGTTTGACTTGATGTTCATGCCCCCATAAAAGAATGGTATCTTAGCTCATTTGTAAGCTTATAAACATTCACTTTTGAAAATATGTTCTTCTAGTAAAAGTTTTAAGGGTGACCTTATTTAGGCCACATATGGCCTAAATAAGCTAAACCCCCCTCCCTTACCTTATTTGGGCCACAGGTGGCCTAAATAAGCTAAACCCCCCTCCCTTACCTTATTTAGGCCACATATGTAGTCAAAATAACCAAACCAATGTAAAGCATTGTTTTCTTTACAAGTTACGTTATTATCTCTTTAAAACTCTTCACATCCATTTTCCTTCACAGCCGTATCGTACATGACATGTGATGTAGAATCAATTTAAGGTCCTTGGAAAGGTGACCAGAAAATAACAAAATTATTTTATGATCTTCACTTGCACTTGCAATTTTTTGGACAAATTAAAGTCTACCTAATTATATTTTTTCCCCTCATTTTTTTTCACTATAAATGACAACCGGCATGTATTGTTTTCAGTTATTATCAAGAAAGTGGATAGGCGGACTACGGGGTCTATCTAGCCAAAAGGATAGGTGGACCCCGGGGTCTACCTAACAAAATGTTAGGTTTTAGGATGTGAACCCCGGAGTCAGCGTAGTGAAATAAGTAGATCTAGGTTTAACTAAGGATCGGTGGACCCCGGGGTCAACATAATGAAATAAGTAGATCTAAGTTTATTTTATAATAGGACTGGCGGAGCCCGTGGTCAAAGTAGTGAAATTATAAGTAGATATAGGTTTAATTAAGGATTGGAGGACCACGGGGTCAATGTAGTGAAATCAGTAGATCTAGGTTTAATTAAGGATTGGTGGACCCTGGGGTCAATGTAGTGAAATAAGTATATGTAGTATGTAGATAGATCTAGGTTTAATTTTAAGGATTGGTGGACCCTGGAGTCAACGTAGTGAAATAGGTAGGTTTAAGGTGAACCCCAGGGTCTACCTAACGAAACACTAGTTAGGTTTTAGAATAGGTGGATCCTGCGGTCACCGTAGTAAAATAAGTAGGTTTAATCAAGGTGTCCCGGGGGTCCACCAATCCTTAATTAAACCTTCTTAATCCTCTATGGCCTTGGTGACTCCGGGTTCCACCAATCTTTAAAGAAACCTACTTATTTCACTGCGGTGACCCCAGGGTCCACCTGTCCTAAAACCTAGTACCAATCCTTACTTAAACCAAACCTTATTTCACTACGGTGACTCCGGGGTCCACATCCTAAAACCTAGTATTTCACTATGCAGACCCCGGAGCCCACCTATCCTCTACAGGACTATACTATTATTATCAATTTGCAATTTTCATTGATTAGCATTTTTGTTTAAATATAATATTGAATCAGAGTGCAGGGGAGACCGAGGCGCCCGGTCGATTCGGTGGTCGGCTTTTGTAGATCTATGCATTTTTTACGGAAAGCCGTATTACCTAACCCTATTACTAGATCTATTAGTGTTGTGAAAACTTCAACCTCTACAGCTCAGGCGTCAAAAGATGCTGGTAAATAATAATAGATCTACGTCCTGAAGTTTCATAATTTATTTTTATACAGAATAACACAGTACACAGTCAGTAGTTTTTATTTCATCGAGTTATAAAAATGGCCTTCGTATAAAAATTGCCTTGTTTTCAGAAGCAAGTTTTAATAGTTCTAGTTCTACCTAATCGATTTTCATGCGAATTCAACTATTTTGATGATCTTTCTTTTCCTTTTAAAAAGATGTAGATCTAGGCCTGTCGGATGTGGCAGTGCGAATAGCACTGAGTTGTTTAGATCTAGATCTAGATCTAGACCCATCAAAACACGAGGCTTCGTGGCCGATCACGAAAGTCTACGGGGCTTATCGAGGCCGATTCGCCCTGCCGCGAGCACGTTCACTAAACTGCCTACTAGATAGAATCTACTACCAAATATTCTCTACACAATCTTTGCTACTACTACTACAAGGCCTACTAGCCTACATGTACTACTACGAGACAGTACGAGAGAGTGTTCTCAGGCAAAGATAGTGTAACTTTGACTCAGCCACGTAGTATACACACTTTTTATACCCCAAATTTAACCCGAAAGTCCATTCGGAGGATTTGACCTTTTCACTTGACCAAAGTGTGCCTAAATGGTAGCCTAGCTTTTGCCCCTCCATGAAGGAAAAATCTGGCCCTCATTCAAACCATTGGGATTGAGCAAAATTTTGCGTTTTGTGCTTTGTTCTTTACAATATTCATTATGGTTATGATTTATAAGTTATACACTGAGGCAAAACCATACTAAATGAGAAAGGGGCACCATTATGAAAGTGGAATGAACTCAGTTGCCTGAAAAGGGTAGTTTGAACATGTGTGGCCTAAATAAGCTAAACCCCCCTCCCTTACCTTATTTAGGCCATATGTGGCCTAAATAAGCACTCCCAAGTTTTAATTAGGTAGGCCTACATGAGTCCCCAAAGATGTGGTATTGCAAAAAGTTCTTATTATATTGATGACTTAGATGCAGACCCGTCTTTCCAACCTGGTTTCTGTGTCATGTAAGAAGGACATATTTGCAGCTTTGTGGAAGGTTTGTATTGCTCCTGTGCTATACATAGTCACTTTGTGGAAGGTGTGTATTGCTCCTGTGTTATACATACAGTCACTCTGTGGAAGGTGTGTATTGCTCCTGTGTTATACATAGTCACTTTGTGGAAGGTGTGTATTGCTCCTGTGTTATACATACAGTCACTCTGTGGAAGGTGTGTATTGCTCCTGTGTTATACATAGTCACTTTGTGGAAGGTGTGTATTGCTCCTGTGTTATACATACTGTCACTTTGTGGAAGGTGTGTATTGCTCCTGTGTTATACATACTGTCACTTTGTGGAAGGTGTGTATTGCTCCTGTGCTATACATAGTCACTTTGTGGAAGGTGTGTATTGCTCCTGTGCTATACATACTGTCACTTTGTGGAAGGTGTGTATTGCTCCTGTGCTATACATAGTCACTTTGTGGAAGGTGTGTATTGCTCCTGTGTTATACATACAGTCACTCTGTGGAAGGTGTGTATTGCTCCTGTGCTATACATAGTCACTTTGTGGAAGGTGTGTATTGCTCCTGTGCTATACATACTGTCACTTTGTGGAAGGTGTGTATTGCTCCTGTGCTATACATAGTCACTTTGTGGAAGGTGTGTATTGCTCATGTGCTATACATAGTCACTTTGTGGAAGGTGTGTATTGCTCCTGTGCTATACATAGTCACTTTGTGGAAGAAACAGGCTCATGGAAGTCTTAAAAAACCCACATAGCATCGTGAGTAGAAAACGTATGAAGATAAAGCCAGAAGAGAATAAGTCTGTTGTCGTTGGATATTGTGCTCAACCTGAAAATTTCATGGTAGAAGGTGCTGACAATGAAGTGACTGCTCCGAAAGGTTCACAGTCCAATAAGTATAAAGAAGCGAACCACACAGGACATTTTGGAGAGGAGTTCCTTATCCCTTTAACTGAAATATATTTTGGCGTGCACAGGACTTGAGACAGGTATGAATTTGAAAGCTATGAGAAATATGGTCGAAGCTGTCACTCTATTGCGAATGAAACGCACAAGGAAATGTTCCAGCAATATTACAGACTTGGATACCATTATCTACAATGTGAGTTCATTGTAGGTCACATTGACTGCTGACTGAAGCTATGAAAGGGACAAGCTGTTCTTGCGGACAGAAAACCAATACATATTACTTGACCTCTTGAATGTCGATAGAATAACGCCATCTGTAAGACAATATCAGCTGAAACTATTGAAGTAGATAAAAGAGGATGATGATGCCCAGCAACTGTCAAAGAAAGAGATGAAAAACTTCCCGCCCTTATTAATGCTCAAATTGCGAGGTTCCCCGCTGTTGACTCACATCACTACTGTAGGATACTCTAGTTAAAAGGACTTGCACTCGAGCCTGAACTAAAGAGGAGACAAAACAAAGGCTGAACAATCATATCCACGGAAAAGCTAAAGTTAGAAAACTTAAATAAGATGCTTTCAGCTGCAATATAATCATAAACTGAAGTGATATTATGGAACAGACTCAACAGAGACTATTCAATACCCTTTTGTGTCCTACAAACCCACCGTACCAAACAGTGACCTTTAATCCCCAGAAAAATCAAGTCAAAGACGTTCCATTGCCTGCACTGAACTATGAACAGACTAAAAAACTATATATAGCCAAGTACACTTTTCATCAGACTGGGGGAACACACAATATTCTTTTAACTTTGCTACATGTAACTTATAACAGGCTACCACTTGCAGTGTGTTTTCGCATTGAAGTGCCTTTCCAGATCATTTTAATCTTTCTTAACAAACACTTGTACAATATTTCATTGATAAATAGAGTATTATGGGCTAAAACTTTTATAAGGTATTACACAAATGGATTACACATTCTCAGAATCTATCTTTCTACTAATATTGTTGTTGTCTAAGGATTGTGTGCAGTCCTGAATGAAAGGTTCTGTGCTGCTAGTAATTTTATACTCATCGTATTATGCAAATTCTGCATATACCTTGAAGACACGTAAGAAAGCTTAACTCTTTAAGTTATTTACGTTTCATAGTTTGTCCCATGAACTCATGTTGACCTTATATCCAAGAAGGAAGAGAAGTGATATAGACCTTACTATTAGTATTACTAGCTACGGCAGGTACAATCTCGTACATGTAAATGTAACATTACGTATTATGTGCATTGTACCTGCCGTAGCTAATGTAATTGCAAAAGAGAGTATCCGGATTCGAACCCAGGACCTATTGAGAAAGGGATCTATCTACGCAACGTGCACACTGGGCCTCCGAAGTTTCTCGCCCTTATTTGAGAAGTGAGACTAGTGAGAAGGCTAGGTGTTAGAATGTTAGATTTTACCTAGCCTACCCCTTTGATCAGGGGTGTTGCTGAAAGACCGCAGTTTAGGAGAGTACATGTATCAATAGAAAAGTCAGGGGCCCAGTGAGGAGGGGGCAAAGTGGGAGGGAGGAGGGAGCAGAAAGTGGAGATGAAAGCAGACGACAGTATTGTTAGAGAGCAGGAAAGGATGTGAAAGGAGAAAGTTCCAGGAACAAACATTTCCGCCGCTGTCAGTTCTGTCAGGTTTCGAACCTGTGACCTATTGAATGAGACGCAGCCACCGTAACCTCTAGACCACGAGAGCCCCCTAATTGCCTTGATTTTCATGCTGTCCTGACTGCTTCTGCATTTCAAACTTTTTCTCAAAACCTCGTTGCCACAAGTCACATCTTTACTCCACTGCGATCGGTCAAGGCCGAGACAGAACATTTCCCACTCATCCACATCAGAGGAATAATCTAGTCCATAGAAGTCTTCAAATACATGTACTTCATCAAAGTGTCTAATATATAATATATA
>NW_004797387.1:651636-690112 GCF_000002075.1 Aplysia californica
AGGACAAAAATAGATGGCGAGAGCTGGTTTTCCAATGAAGTGGTGCCCCAACGGTTGCCCCAACCACGGGATAGAAGAAGAAGAAGAGATATTGGGGCTACATGACATGTAGATCTAGTCTAATCTTGATTACACCGGTGCGGTTAAAGTGGTAAAATGACACCGTAAGTTCTTCTGGAAAAGTTCTGCTTGAACCGTATTTAATTATTATGTCACATGTGTGTATGCGTGTTTTTGATGAATACTGTAATTAATAATTTAAAAGTAAAGCGCACAGAAGAGTGATTGTAACACGGATTTGCGCAATGTGAATGTCATATTATTATTATATGCGAATATCGTAATATTACGGGATTGAGGGGAGGGGGTGCAGGAAAGTGTAAAAAAAATAGTGTAAGGGAGGGGGGGGGGGCAAAAAGTCCCAAACAAAGTGTAAGATTATATTTGAACAGCCCCAAAACCACGCTGGTCACATCTGCCTAACGTCAGCCAGAGTTTTAAAGGACCTGACGCATGTGTCAGGGGACAAACTGTTTTTGTACACCATGCAACCTCAATGCATTTTTTTTTTGGTAGACATTCACATTTAACTTCTGATTTTGATCTAACAAAACTCATATACATGTATATTGGTTACTCTTGATTGCAATGAGCATAGCAACAATGTATTCCAATAGTTCCGTGGCATTGTTTTAGCTATACACGTCTCGCAACTTTTCTCGCAACTTTTGCGTCTTCTGTCCTATGAAACATCTATCACCCTTATCTCCCCTTCTTCTTTTTTATGTTTGTTACTCTCTTGTAACACCTCTAATCTTCTGGCGCTCATGTGACCGTAGGCAGTTGCGAGCGCCGTAAAACCTCTACTAAAACTAAAGAAAACTAATGCAACTTTTGCTAATTTTCTTCCAACTTTTAGCAACTTTTGCTATTTTCCAATACAACTTTCTCTGAGGACAGCATAATCTATTATCTATTTGTGGTGGCCGAATTTTGTTTTTCAAAAGGCTTTTTAATGGCTGCATCGATCGACATGCAGTTTTCGCCAAAAGATTTTAAAAATATTCTCCAGATCATGACGCCCTTCTTTTTATCAGTTTCGAGACAGTTTTGATGCTAAAAAATAAATTTCTTCATTTCGCCGATCGCTTTTGTTGGCCGACGCTTCTGTCTCTGTAATTTTAGAAAAGGAGGTTTCCGTTCACTAACTAACCGTGCGCACTGTTTTGAGAGTATAATATCTAAACCTTCTAATTTTTGCATCTCTCAATATTTGCTCCATTCCGGTAGAATGTAAATATCATAAGCCAATGACTTTCGCCTGACGTTAATGCACCGGTCATTCCTTTCATCGAAAGGGGGCCCAGCTAGTAATATATATGCACTAAAAAATAATAGGTGTCACGACATGGTGAAATCAGGCGTTCGTCAGGTTTGAGGCGGAGTTATTGCTATCATTTTAAAGCCTGTCCATTTGCCTTCCTTTTGATGAAAACGATATTCATCTATGCTGAATAGACACTTTACACGAATTTTCCTCACTTCTCCCAGGTGGGAATGGGTACCCGGCCATAGACAGCGAAAGATATTGTCCGTATGTTAGTGTTTTAGCACCTATGAAAGGCTGCTTGCACTGTATGCACTCTAGGAAGTTGAGTTTGTTTCAGAATGCTCTCAGGTCTGTTGGGGTAATAGTATAGATTGTGAAGCGCATAGAGCTTGCTGTTTAGCGGGGATTTGCGCTATACAAATGCTATCCATTATTATTATATGTATTATTAATAGAAGTCGAAATATTTGCGATTGAAACAGGTGTGGGTCTCCTGATTTCAGAGGTTAATTTATTGAGAAAACGGCCGCCAGAGTTTGATAACTTCAATAGCTTGAGAGCCTTTAAAACAGAAAAATCACATATTTTTTAGCATGTAATGAACGTTTTTCAGTAAAATTCGCATGGAAATGTTATTTTATGGACATAAAAGGTGTTTAGCGGAAAAACAAAAATTCAATAAAAGTTCCCAAACCTGCGGGGAAATGCTAGTTTTTTTTCACTATGATTATTTTGACGAGCGCCTGATTTCACTACGCTGCCTCACATAGAGTAAATCATTGAAGCAAAATACTGCATACACTCTTTCTTACTAATAAGGAAAAAATTGAGACTCATGTCAATGACAAAAGCGCCTTAATTACAAATAAAACAAGTTACAGTGGAATTCTGATGAAGTCAGCACCCTGGACAGAAAAAAGTGTTGACTTTGAGCAAGGTTGACTTTATACATTGTACTACTGGCCATTGAAAATTGAAGATGACTGCTACAAAATTACAAAGTACCTGGTAATAAACAAGATGTAATCTCAATTTCAGTGAGTATAATTCTGAAGTTGTCACCAAAACAAGAGACAATGTCAATGAGTGAACTAAGTAATTTGAGGTGTGTACACCACTAGCTCTGGACCTAATCTCTTCTTAAATGAATTCATCTTGGGATTTAGCCCCAAATTGTTGATTTTACGCAAGCTTAACACTCAAGCGGTTGACTGTATCAAAAACACAATTAGATCTAATTAAAATTACATGTACTAAAACAAAGAAGGTAAAAAACGGGACCACAATGAGATGTTGACTGTAAGCAAGAGTTGACTTTATCAGGATTCCACTGTATCTCTGTTATTACTGATCATTATGCTGAAAACAAAAAGTGAAATTAGTTATCATCAACAAAGGCAGCGTTCATCATTATGCCAAAAATATTTTTTCACCTCACAAAAGTGTAATATTACATTAGTCCAAGACCCCCCCCCCCCTTCTTACACTTTTCTAACAGGAGCCAACCCCCCCCCCCCCCCCCCTCCCAGATATTTGAACAGCCCCATAGCCTATAATTGCCCATTTGCTCACTTTCCAATTATGCACCACCTTGTCTGCAACCCACGCGACGCCACTGGGTGTAGCTAACTTGTAATTGTAACTCACCCAGAAACTTGGTTTGAGACCAATGTCGATATATATTTCTCATACCGGAATATCATATATAGATCTAGTGTGCGGGTGTAAAACATCCAGTCACAAGAGGAATAAGATATGGCATTAAATATGTCTTTTGGGAAAGGAATAACTAATATTCTACTTGGTGTTCACAGTAGAATATAATATGTACAATGCAATAGTTCAGTCAAATCTCATTATAATTATATAGGCTACTGCCACAGCCACCCTTGGGACGAGCATGAGGTTAGCAGAATAATAGCGGTACTGGCAGTTCAACGGGGGTTCATCCGATAGTCCCTACTGTCCAACATCAAGACTTGATACCGGTAGACTAGTAAATATCTTAACTTAGTATCAAGGGCTGAGGAAATTATCCTGTTGGGTGATCTTTGTTTAGTTTATCTTAAGCGTTTTAAGTAGGCGCTCGCAACTGCATACGGTCACATGAGCGTGCGGGACACTCTACTGTATTTTCAGTTCGCATGAAATTTTGAATTTAGCTCAGGTGACGGCCGAAGCCTACTCTTAGTCTTACTCTTCTTATTGATTTTGGACCACAGGGATCTTTAGCGCAGCCTGCACACGGGACCTCAGCAGAGATTTTTTTCACCCTTATCCAAGAAAGCTAGAGTGCAAGGAGCTTTAAAATAAGTTAAAACACTGTAAAAAAAAGCAAAAAATCGCGGCCGAGACAAACGCAGAAGCTAGACTGAGCTGTATACTGTATTCCAAAAATATGGGTCCGGTTCCAACTTCCTGCTCTGTCTCCTCTTCCTCCACTTCTTCGTATGTAAACCCTGTGCCTCTTCAATGCTGCAATACTTGGAAAATATTTTCCACATTCCTTGTGGCCTCTGCACACCATGCAGCCTTTCTTGACCAAGGCCACCCTTTTTCCTTATTTTTTTCACCTCACAAAAGTGTAATATTACATTGGTTCAAGACCCCCCCCCCTTTCTTACACAGGAGGCCAAAGACCCCCCCAGGTGTAAGTGTGTGTAAGATTATGAACAGTCCCCAAAGACGTAATCCGATTTGACTTTCAGATATCGAGAACTTTTATGTGTACAAGTATTTCCCCGGGTTCAGCGATATTTTTTTCAAATTCCCGGGGTCCCCAGCAGTCACCCTGTAATATATGAGTACATGTAGCCTACATGTATTGGGTACACAGATGAAATTAATAATTGTCTAAGACAGCCACCCATTGTCGAGGAGAGAAGTGGTTGTCTCATAATATATTATATTACACGAACAGTGACATAATTTTCTTCTCTTCTATCCCGTGGTTGGGGCTGGGGCATCACTGCATCTGAAAAACAGCTTTCGCCATTTATCTTTGTCCTCTGCTTTCCTCAGACTCAGATTGTCACCCATCGTCTTTCCTGTCCACTCTGTAATACTGTAATGTTGTCCTCCCATCTCCTTCTTTGCCTTCCTCTTTCCTTGTAGGATTGTTTTGGCAAGTCCTGTGGATCTTGTGACATGCCCATACCATTTTAATTTTCGTCTCTTCACTGTGGTCAGTAGAGTAGATCTTCATGCTGCCCCACTGCGTTGGCGATTCGGTTCCGTACCTCAGCATTTGAAACGTGGTCTTTGTACGAGATGTCAAGGAGTCTGCGGTAACATCTCATCTCTGTTGTCAGAATCCTTTTCTCCAATTCTGCTATCAAGTGTCCACGACTCGCAGGCGTATAAAAATATTCTGCCCCCCCCCCCCCCCCAGGAAATCGCGGTCTTGCGGCCGCGTTTTTCGCTGAGTTCCGCAATTTTTTGCAATGTTCGCAATTTTAGGTAAGAATACATCAACGCTTTAATTTTAACAGAATTCTTAAAACGAAATGGTGCGAGTAAGGCTATTATAACCGGAACTTCAGTCCGGAATAAATTATACAACACAAACTGAGACAAAAGACACTACACGTATAGATCTAATGTGTGTAAGCGTGCGCTATAAGTAGGTGTGTGAGCGCGTGTAAGGTGTACGTGAGTGTGTGTGTGTGTCTGTGTGTGCGCGCGCGTGCGAACATTGTTCGTGATTGTACATGATGCATGTGTCTACATACACGGCAGTTATAGGGCACCTACCTAGTCTCAGTATCTATGTACACGGTTACCGGAATGAAAATAAATCAATATTTACAATTTGTCCTGTGCTGTCACTTGTTAAAAAAAAGAAAGTAGCCTACCCAGGTAATACATGTATGTACAAGCGTCTTGTCGGGCTCGTCATCGTGACCGGCCAGTGAACCTGTGCTTTTGCATCACATTGTGCGTGTGAGTACCTGTTGGGGGTCACCAAAGTTCATTCAAAGTTTGTGCGCTGCGAAGTAGGCTATAGGGCTCTAGAATTGGGGGATTACTGATATTTTTTCTTAAAAGGCACAGTCGGGAGAGGGCTAGGGTTGAAGGCAACACCGGATGACTAAAACTGAACTTGGAGTTCTGAACTGCCCGGTTACCGTGTACGTGACACTGAGACTATGTGCCCGGTTGCCGGTTACTGTGTACGTAGACACAGAGGCTAAGGGCCCGGTTACCGTGTAGCCTACGTAGAAGAATGCCTTAGGCTGCGTTCACGCGGGAGTGGGCGCTATAGAAATTATCTACATAATTATTACTATTGTTTATAAATTGAAAAAAATGTTCTGTATTTTACGATTTGACTTAGTGTTAAAACAATACCACACTGGTTTTAAAAAAGAAAATATCTGAAATACATGTAGATCCAAACGCAGATTACTGGTGTATCGAAGGTTTCAAGAGAAAAATAGAACAGGATCTGAATTGATTGGAGCATATATGCTAATTTTGCCTTTAGGTTGTTTCGAAAATCTCCCATCGAATTTTTAGTTTTTATAGACTAAACCTCATACTCATACTACACTTTTAGATCTTTGCAAGAACCAAGTAGCCTACCCGGTATGTACTAAATTTGGTCAAATTTTATGCCTTCATTTAAAAGTTATTACGAAAACCGAGGGTTCCGTTATTGTGGGTCACGCGGTATTATATTATATTTGGTCGATAACTTTATTGTTAACGTACTCGAGTGTTGTTACTATATCTTGTTAATAAAATTTGTATTGTGGGTCATGATTTTTTAAAAGGCTGTTCTGCTTTTATGCTACTCGTACTCAAATTGTCATGTTTTTTCAACTAAAAATGTTAAGCCCGTATTAATGCACCAGGGATGGGAAGGTTGCAATTTTTAAATTTCAAAAATGCAATTTTCCGCGGGGCCAGAATATTGAGATGACCAGTGAGCGCATTATTAGTCTGATCTTCGAGTTGGGCGTGATGTTTCTGTCCCTTCAAATAGGCTTCAGTTTTGACGGAGCAGCTGTTGTCTGCGCAATTCTGGAGAGAATTTCTGGTCTTGAGCCTTCATCTGAGACGATTGATTCAAGGTATTTGAAGCTGTTGATGGTTTCAAGTTTCTCGACATAAATTTATAATGTGAATAATTTCCAGGAAGGAAAATGGGAAGTGGCTGTTTGAACAGATTCAACTGTACCGTGTACAGTGTCTAAATTGTGCTGGTGGTGGCATACATCATCTATTGTACAAGTACAACACTGTAAATAGTTAAATCGCCTAACATAGACCAGTGGCCCATTTCATTTAAGCAAAGGGCACCTCTGCCGTAGTCTACTACATGTATAAGTAACAGCACGATCATGAACCGACTTCTGCAGTTGCTTGGGCTGCTTCAGCACAAACTGCAGTCAAAATGGTCTTACTTTTACCCTACTGGCAATTATTTTAACGGTAACCCATCAAAGGCAGAGTCCCTTGTTTTTTTTTCAGGCATATTACATTGATAACGTTGATTTTGAAGTTTCAGTTGATTCATCATTCAGTCAGACCACAGTGACAGGTTTTACTCTCAAATAGATTTTCCTATCAGGAATTACACATGATGTTCGTGAATAATGTCGTTTCAAAACTTGCCTCAACAGCCAGTGCCAGTCTGCCACTTGATTCTTCTTAACACAGGCTACTTAACTCTAGGACCTCTGGGGTAAGAAAAGAAAGGTCTGAACTCCAAAAGGGGACAAAACTCACGCTTTGACCAACTTGCTATAAAAATTAGTATTGCTTTTTGTTTTGTTCAAGAGAGTTGCCATTCCAAGACACAAGAGACTCAAGTAGGCCTATATATATATATATGATTATTACTCAAGATATGAACATTTGACTAGTGATACATGTAGTGATGTGTCCCTATCAGATCACTGCTGTGTCTACAACAATAAACTAAGACTACAAGCCGTTTTAGTTTTAAGAGTGTTACAGCACTTGCAACACTACAGTGGAACTGGATTCAACGAGGTCGTCGGGCCTGACCAAAAATCTTGATGAATCCGAGTGTTCGTTATAGCAAACACCAGGTTTTGTGTAGATATTTACAGGCACTGAGCAATTAAAGCATAAAGAGAAGTCACAAGGAGTGCCTGAAATGCCTGGATATTATGAGTTGGGTAAAAAAAAGACCGATTCGTTCAAATCACACGCCTGTGTCATCTCGATTGTTTAGCAAAAAGTTGTGTTGCTGTGTAGAGCCTAGCATATGTCAACTTTTGATTCCATAGACCAGCGCATAATTCAGTACGTAGATCTACGTCAAGACTAGCTTATTATTGTATGATCAGTTGCCGAGGGGGAAAAAAGACAGTGTCGCATTTGTACATGCGACGTTTAACGCCCGGACAGCTAGTGCCCCCTCCCCGACATGCGCACACAGCCACACGTTTGCAGGCCGCCCATCTGACCCCGACACACGCCAGAGTAGACACGTGCGCGTGCCAACAACACATGTGTTGGTATTTAAAAAGGCCGCTGATTGGTCGCACGCAATTGAATAACGGTTCACCACGCAGGTGCAATGGATGGTTTCCGGGAATAGATAAAAAGAAGTTCGTTCTGGGAAAAAATTTAGCGAAGCCACGTCTGTGAGGGCTGTTCACCCTGGAAGCGACCTCGTTGAATCCGGGTTACTTTTATTGATTTTAAAGAAGGAAAAAAAACGGGGAATCTATCTCATCTCGTTGAATCCGAGTTCCACTGAATAAGAACAAGATTAGAGGTGTTGCAAAAGAGAAACAAACAAACACACACACACATAAAAGGAGTGATAAGAGATGTTTGTTGATAGGAATGAAAAAGCAAACCACACCAGAGCACCCGCAAACCATCCACAAAGTCTGTTGCCACTGCCAACACTCACTGGACTTCACCTACAAAGACCCGTCTTCATCATATGATGCCAGCTTTGCCAGGCTCTCAGAGAAGACCCCCCCCCCCCCGACCTACAAATGTTTGTGTGTCCCGATAATCCGGTTCATAGGCAGTTGCAACACTTCAACTTCCTCTACCCTCACCAAACCTGACTGCAAAATGCGCAGACTCAAGTGATAACACCAAGACCACCGGTAAGCCTACGTACAGCCCAGTTAGTAACACAAGGCCTCCGAACATTAGTTGAGAGGACTGGAAAGTGCAATTTAGAATGGTCTGGTGGAAAGAACAGATACATCCCTTCACTAGCAACAGATATGATGAAAAAGAAATGGAAAGAAAAAGAATTAGATTTAGTAAGTTTTACTGCACTTGCAACACTAATACACAATATAACCCCTAAAGATTAGAGGTGTTAATACAAATAAAAGGAGGAGAGAAAAAAAACAAAAAAAAACAGGAATGCAAGTAAACACGCTGATACACCAAGACAACTTCCAATTATAATTTTACGAGGATTTATTAGCATTTAGCGTGGCATTTTAATCCTCTGGAGGTCTTTCGATTAGATCACTCTCAATCATCCAAGGCATTTACAGACTCGTCTGTACATCTTTGATCTTGTCCCCCCATAGCTCAGTCGAGCTGAAAAAGAATAAAAAGAAACAGGTTAAAAACAAAGGGTAATTATGCAATGCAAATCTTATTAAAGTCGACAGACAACAAAATTATCATTTTTAATACTTCAACTACTAGGTGTAAGACGTGTCCCAAATGTTTTTTAAAAAATGGCCAATGACAGAAGTCTACACCAAGTAAGCAGTCAATTTCAATTCTAGAAAATAAAGGTTATCTAATTCCTAAGTGAACTGTGCCTCCACTGTAACGAAGGAACAGCCCACATTTGACAACCCCCCCCCCCCCCCAGTAATAGCACAGCTGCCACTCAGAAATTTAAAAAAAGGAGGAAATTCACGCGAAGGCGTACGCGCGCTCTCCGAAACCAGTGAGATCCAGAGGCAATATATACTGGAAAATCTAGCCTATGGTTTTGGAAGGGAAAACTGTCATATTGTTAACCATAGGCAACTGAATTAAAATGTATTTGAAAAAACAACAACAACAAACAAACAAACATAAAGGCAGTAAGTTGACTAATAAGCATTCGAGTCAATTTGACAGTTTGGACTTGGTGACTAAAAATCCAGTGTTTTTTTGCCAGCTGGTGTCTTATAAAAAGATTTCTTTCTCTTTAAACTTGTACATACATAGACGAAGAGCAGTATCGGATCAAGGATACACAGGCACTCCTGTACAATTGCGGTCCCGTTTGCACTTAGTAGTGCCCCTGTAGTGTGTTTCTTATTCAGAGATCTAAACTGAATTAAAATTATAGCCTAGGTTATCTAATCTAGATCTAGATATATCTAAATATGTGTAGATCTAGATTATATCTAGACCTAGAGACAGATTTTCTAGATCTAGATCTAGATTCACTTCCGCAGCAGCCCCAATAGCCGTCATGTAAACAAACGGGACCGCAATTGTAATTGTACAGGAGTGCCGCGATTTCTTTTGCAAAAAACGGCTAGATCTAGATCTAGTTCAATTTTCTAATGAACTTTTCAAGTCGCACACCGGCTGCTTCTTTCTCATTCCAGCTCCTTTTATTTTTGCATTCTGAATAATTTCTCTCGAATTTCCGCCAATTTCAATGACAACTCGGCGCGCTAACGTCCCGATGCCTGATCGACACTGTGTTGCTCCAGAACAATAAACAATGTGAAACTAGCGCTGGGCCTAGAAGAACGGAAGTAGAAAGCTACGGGCGGACATGCGCAAACCGCGTTTTCGTCTCTCTCCCGGGTCGGTGTTTTCCGCGGGGGGAAAAAAAAGTATGAAATTTGCGACCAAGAGCGGTCCAGCGGAGGAAGGAGGAAAGTTGCGGGTGGAAAGTGGCAGCTATGTAATAGATAACTCAAACCACAAGTGCATGGTGTCCAGCAATATTTGCTTAAAAAATTTACTATCTGGAAAAAAATTTACTACCCAGCAACAGCAAATCCAAGCCCCACACCAGCTCGAAGGGAGTTCATTTGCGCCATCACTAACATGTATATTATCATTACATAACATACGAAAATAACACGCAACATAGTCCAGTTGACAAAATGGAGGATAGACAGGCGGTCGCAAGCTTGCTCGCCGCTAGATTTAGATTTAGTTTTAGTAAGGTTTTTACAGTGCTTGCAACTGCATACGGTCATAGTCATATGAGCGACAAGGGTGGATGTCAACAGAGAAATCTAAACGGGCAATCAAGCTTACTCTGCTCACCTCTCTAAGCCTCAACAGCACAAAGTCTGCATCGACTACCAAAGCATCCCGGAAATAGTGGGTCACAAGAGTGACAAACATACAAAAGAAGTAGAAGAAAAATGACGAAAGTAAGGATGAGAAGAAAAAGTAGACCTGCATGTGAGCCTCAACCAGATTGTCTGAAAATTTTGTGCCCCCCCCCCCCATAAGAGCTTTTGTCAATTTTGTGGGTGTCATAAGGAAGGTCTTCCGAGTAACGAGCGATCACCCCAACAAACACATTAAAGAAGAGACCTAACCCTACCCCAAAAAAGAACCTGCAACGGGCCTCATGTAAAAAGGCCAGCACAAGTCCAAAATTTAAAAAATTTAAAAACCACACTCCAAAACAAACAAGGAGCATTTAATATCGCCTACATCTCCATTGCTATAATTGGGTTTGATACAACACACAATAATAGAATTTAAATATGAATCCTCCATATAGATCTAGAAATCTAAATAAATCCAGATCTAGATCTTGTAGAACAAGTGAATTGGAATAGGCCTTGAACAAGAAACCCGCACCCGATTCCGAACAGAGGGACTCAGCCGAGTCTAGAATCTAAACAAATAAATAATTCACGCACCTGATGAAATGCTTTTAAATTTAGCAACATTAACATTACAGCACAACCTATGATAGGGTTTGACACAATAGAATTGGAATATGAATTCTCCATTGAGGTCTATAATGATCTATAAATCTAGATCTAGATTCTATCAGAACAAGTGAGTCGAACTTGAATGAATCCTCACGATCTGAACAATTGAATTAGCCAATAAACGAAATTCAAAACGGCCGCTCGAGCACAAAACTGAAAGTAGATAATTTAGGTCGTCGTCCTTTTTCGTATTCGCATTTCTACTCAGGTTCCGACAATTATGTCGGAAACGCCGACGCCGGCACGAAAACGAAAGTGCCGACGAAAGAAAAAGGGGGGCGCTGGCAGTCGACCAAGCCTCGCACTACGCACATTGACTGATACAGGCGGGCCTAGTGATAGCATCGGCCGGTTCGCGGGTCGGATTTCAGACGATTGTTGGCAAACACGCAGGTCTAAAAAAGCAGCAGCCCCCCCCCCCCTATGTAGTTACGGCACAGTATGAGCATGACATTGATAAATCAGCCCATACTTACAATTCTTCTGTGCATAAGAGCATGTTAATATCCCCCCCCCACCTTTGGGAATGGCCTAAAGACGCTTCAGTCAGCAGCACTGGTGGGGGGTGTAGATTTAGACTTAACGTGTGCACACAGGGTGACTGCCAAACCGGCTTCTCTATTTTCCAGGGGCATGTTACATAACACACACACACGTAAAATATACCCAGTCAACAACATGTCAAGTGTTGCACTGGGAGTCTTGTTGGACTTTGACTTAGCCTAAGTATTTCAGTCTGTCATAAATATTCCTCTCATTATATTAAAAAATGAATCCTGCTTTGAGCGTTCGGAAGGGCCTTGAACTGTCAAGAACCAATCTGGGTGTCATGACTCATAATATCATGAACATGAAAGGCAAAAATTATTGCTCAAACTCAATAACTTGAATGGCTCTAGTAGACCCATGCAGTGTGAGCCTACTTAGAGTAGTAAGAACTGCGGGCGGGCAAAATGCATTGACACTGAAAATCTTCCAGTCTTGAACAGAAAGCTACAATATTGTCATAATTTACTAGTATCACCCATCCAATGAAACGCGAACACTTTACTTCAATAACACGGCTTACAAGGTATGAAGGATCCCGATTCCACACATAGCCTTCACCAAAACGCGCTTTGCAGAGAGCTCTAAATGAACAAAATCTTTAGCACCCCTCCCCCGAGTGCATCTTTCAACAAAAAAAAAATCAATAATCTCCTACCTCATACCGTAGTCCTATACTTCGCAATGCTCAGACTTTGAATGAACGTTGGCGACCCCAACAATAAACGCTGTGCTCATACGCACAGGTTCCACTGACCAGTCACGATGGCGAGCCTGACAATCTAAAAATCAGACGACGCTTGTATCTTATTGCCCCCCCCCCCCCAAGTGACAGCACAGAGACGAGTCCGAGTAATGATTAAATTTTATTTGCGCGGTGACATAGCGTTTATACTGCACCACCTGCATGTCACAAATGTTGCGCTATCAGCCCATTGCATGCCGGCAACTTTCTGAAAGCGAAAGTAGATCTTGATTTTCCCGATCGAGCCTCGGTGTCACATACACTTCGCCTGCCACTATAGCCGCCTTTTTTGTGTGAAACGTACTCTCGGACGGGGAAAAGGTGAACGAACATTATATCAAAATCGTGACCGGCAAAAACAGAGTCTCATATACAGCGGCTCAGGTTCGCTGAAAAGTCTTGCTGGCCTCATCACTCTGTACGCAGGTTAATTTACGACTGTTTACCAAATGTCTACTACCTTCACAGCACATTTACTACCATTTACGACCAAGGGCGCCGGATTTACGACTTTGCTGGACACCCTGGGGAGGGTATGTTTTAAAAAAAAGAATGAAAACTGCTTTTAAAAGGTGTTAAAATCTATTCTTGAAGCACATTTTCTCTGCCCCACTGCGTTTTACCATTGAATTCTAATAATAATAATTCTCCCCTTAACACGGCACTCAGTCTTGCTCGTCCGTCTGACACATTGCATTTTATTGTCACCCTTGCACAAAAATTTAAAAATGCAAAGAAAACACACTTAACGAGAACAACAAAAAATGCGGCTATCTTTGTTGGGACCTCAGAAAGGAAAGGATTGTTTTCTTCATCTTGACCAGTCCTGCCCAAGACAGCCACTTTTCTCCTCGACAGTGGGTGGCCGTAATACATAGGTTCGACGGTATGTCTTAATTCTAACCCCAGGTTTAGAGGTTGACCTTCAGCCTGTATTACATATAAAACTAGATCTAGATATAGAAAGGAAAGATGAGAAGTGACCCAACGCGGGTGGGAATTAAAAAAAAAAGAATGGGAATATTCACCTCCAAAGAAGAATGTAAATTACCTTTTTGAATCCAATATCATCTGAATACTGCCTGAAGCATCTTCTGCAAATGTTGAGGCCATACTTCCGGATAATACCGTGGGAGTTGTTGCACACTCGGCTGTGAAAGAGTCAACATTGAGCTTTAATAGACTTTATGTAACAGTAAAGCATGTAGATAAGTTTCAGGGGGCAGACAGTAAGCCTGAGTAAGGGGGAACACAACAACTGCATACAAGTCGTAAGTGCAGCTGACAACATAACCCACACTTGGAAGTCAAAACAGAACTCGCCACTGATGCCATAGACTTTGAAGCTAGTTTTTTTCTAGTCTTTTTTTAAGGTAGTGTCAATTGCCACAGAGTGACGCAGTGGCAATTGACAAAAATTGATTTTTTGCCAATTGCCACAGAGTAAATTGGAGCTCTTTTGCATTGGTGGGTAGATCAAGCTTATTGTGCTCAAGTGCTCGGTGTTGTGCGTTCGCCTCTCTCTGTGTGTCTGTGTCTCTTTTCCTGACCCCCGTCCCTCGATTTATGTCCGCTGATATAACATGAATTTCTGCTCGAGTTTGCGACCCTCTACTTCTAGAATTGCCTGTGTTGGTTCTACATCAAAGTGTAGGCTAAGGCTAGCTTAGATCTAGGCCTACGTCTCATTGAAAACACGCCAAGTTGGTACCGTAGCTCTAGACTAGATGCTCGTCCAATGAAATTATTGAGAACAAATTGACCCATTAGACACAACTCGGTGGCAATTGACGCTACCCTTTTTTAAAGCCTCGTGGCTATGCGTTCAGCCCTCCCTACGTACGGCTTTGATAATCGCCCAGCTGGACCGCGCCACTATATCGATCGATGTCTTGGCCAAGAAAATATCGTGCATAACAAGATAAACTCACCCAAAAAAGTCAAGGAACAACTTGTTTTCACCTGTCAAATTCAAACTTCAATATCCATAGCTGCCACTCAGGAATTTCAAAAAAGGAGGAAATTCACGCGAAGGCGTAC
Organism: Aplysia californica; assembly: GCF_000002075.1. Taxonomy (NCBI): domain Eukaryota; kingdom Metazoa; phylum Mollusca; class Gastropoda; order Aplysiida; family Aplysiidae; genus Aplysia; species Aplysia californica. The sequence continues at coordinate 666,227 of NW_004797387.1, forward strand.
GCGCGCTCTCCGAAGGCCAGAGCAAAACCAGTGAGATCCAGAGGCAATATATGCAATATATACTGGAAAATCCAGCCTACGGTTTTGGACTGGGAAAGCTGTCATTTGTTACCCATAGACAACTGAATTAAAATGTATTTGAACCCCCCCCCCAAAAAACAAAAAAAACAATCAAAGGCATTAAGTTGACTAACAAGCATTTGAGTCAATTTGACACAGTTTAGACTTGGTGACTAAAAATCCAGTGTTTGTTGCCGGCTGGTGTCTCATAAAAAGATTTCTTTCACTTTAAACTTGTACATCGATGTAGAGCAGTATTGGATCAGGGAGGCAACACCTTTGTCGCTGTACTGAGCGATTTCGGCACTCCTGTACAATTGCAGTCCCGTTTGCACTTCGTGCCCCTGTAGTGTGTTTCTTATTTAGTGATCTAAACTGAATTAAAATTATAGCCTAGGCTGTCTAATCTAGATCTAGAATCTGTGTAGACCTAAACTATATCTAGAGATAGATTATCTGGATCTAGATCTAGATTCACTTCCATAGCCACAATAGCCGTCATGTAAACAAACGGGACCGCAATTGTGCAGGAGTAATGAACTTTTCAAGTTGCAAACCGGCTGCTTCTTCTTTCTTTCTAATTCCAGCTCATTTTATTTTTGCATTCTGCATCAATTTCTCTCAAACTTCCGCCGTTTTCAACGACAACTCAGCGCGCCAACGTCCCGATGCCCGATCGAAACTATGTTGCTCCACAGCAATAAACAATGTGAAACTAGCGCTAGGCCTATAAGAACGGAAGTAGAAAGCTACGGGTGGAAATGCGCAAGCCGCGTTTTTGTCTCTCTCCGGGCTCGGTGTTGTCCGCGTGTAAAAAAAAAAGTATCGCAATTTGCGACCGAGAGCGGTCCAGCAGAGGCAGGAGGAAAGTAGCGGGAAAAGTTAGATGACGCGGAGTCTCCGCTATTTAGTGGAAAAGTGGCAGCTATGAACATCTCCCAAACCTACGAAGATCAGTCAACCAAACTCTCTTCTTCAGCAACATAGGGAATAGGGACTGTTAGCTAAAACTAAGCTTGGCACGTGCTAAACAGATGTCTCAGCTGTGAACATTGCTCACTTACAACCCTTTATAATTATAAGCCAGCGTTTTTCAGCAATGTTTCATTATAACACGGTCCAACGACGCTCGCAGCCTGATGTCGACAGAGGACGAGCCCTTGCCTGGCTCCACGTTCCCAGTCGTTGCACGTCGACTTGGGGTGTCCCCATCAGTCATACAGACCTGCCACTCAATGAAACCTCAAAATCAGGATCTCAGGGAGAAAAAAATCGGGATTTGGTGAAAAAAATCGGGATCAACAGCAAATCACCAAGGTGACTGCCAAAGCTGACTTCAAATTTTTCCAGGGGTGTCCATAAATTCCTTACGTACGTCCTACCTGCGCAAGGCGTGGTGTTACGGGACTGTACACAGATGCATGCATCTGGACTTTGCAACGATACTGGAGGAAAACGGCCAGAGTAACGAAGCTCCTGACGTAAGGAGTTATTACTAGGAGAATGTTTAAAATATCTGAATACGATTGTGAGGTACCCAGTGGCCGTGGGTGAACCAGAATTTGAAATTTGCTCACGTCTGCACCCACGTTGTTGTTATGTGTCAATAAAAGAAATCAAAGAGAGGGAGGGGGAGAGAGAGAGAGAGAGAGGGGGGGGGGGGGGGGGGGGGGGGGGAGGGATGGGAGGGAAAGAGAGAGAGAGAGAGAGGGAGGGAGGGAGGGAAAGAGAGGGAGAGAGAGAGAAAGAGAGAGAGGTGTGGAAAGAGTTGCCGAAGGGAATGTGGGGGCGAACGATGGGGTCGGCAGGGTATAATTATGCTATTAGATTGAGAAGAGATGGTTAATCATGTAACGCCTTGCGTGGAATATGAGTTAAGAGAACAAATTAAATTTATACTATTCCAAACTACGCCTATAGTGCGGTCAAAAATGCACGGCGCAACTTATTGTGAAATATCTCCTTACTTATCGAACATAAATTCTCCAACTTTTGCACAGTGACTTATATCAATTTGTCTTAACAGGTGAATATTTTTTCAAATTCCTGCACACTGTATTCTAGAAATTTTTTTTGATCGAACCTCGATTGTTGTGGAAAAATATGATTCAGTTAAGACATTTTTTAAAATACAAACTGCTGTGCAAAGTATGGGTGACATTGATTCTCCCGTTAAAGAGATACAGTATTTTTGAGGAAAAGTTGCGCCACGAATTTTTGACCGCACTATTGTTACACGACACCTGTGCGCAAAAGTAGTCCAGTTATACTAATGTTGTTTTATTATTAATGTGGACAGGTGTATAATATGTAATGCGTTTGCAAATAAACTTTAATACGTCTGTGCTTAGTTCACTCCCCGACGTTCTGTCAAGTCTCTACAATAGTTTGTTTTGCTTTCCATCTACCTTTTCCAAGCTGTCTTCTTTTTCCTTTCTTTTCATGTTATTGTTTTTGTCACTGAATGTGAGTTGATCTTGCGTCTTGCGCGCTATCAAGACTGAGTGCATGCTCAGGCGTGTTCTCTTATGCAAAAGTGAGTACATTTCTGGCGTTTACGAGCGTCATTAAATGGGGCTAAGGGGCCTATTTATTTTAGGTCGCAAAGCTTAAAAATGTACTCACGTCTGCCCGTAGAATGCGCCTGAGCACACACACTATTATCCTTCTCATTTTTGTCCAAAACATTTCCTTTGTGTAAATTTGTTCATCTCTCTCTTTCTCTCACGACTCCCTCCCCCCCAATCTCTCTCTCTCTCTCTAACACACAAAAACACATACTCACACTTTGTCTCCCCCTCTCTCTCCTGCTCTTTCTTTCATCTTTTTTTCTCACTTCCTTTCTGTCTGTTTTTCACACTCACACACACACTCTCTCTCTTTTCTCTCTTTCCCCCTCTTAGGCTTAGGGGCCTATTTTTTTAGGTCACAAAGCTTAAAAATGTACTCACGTCTGCCAGCAGAATGCGCCTGCGCACACACACTATTATCCTACTCATTTTTGTCCAAACCATTTCCTTTGTGTAAATTTGTTAATCTCTCTCTTTCTCTCACGAACACCCCTCCCCCATCTCCCTCTCTCTCTCAAACACACACACACATACTCACACTTTTTTCTCCCTCTCTCTCTCCCACTCCTTCTTACTTTCTTACATTCTTTCTTTCTCACTTCCTTTCTGTCTGTTTTTCACACCCACACACTCTCTCTTTTCTCTCCCTCCCTCTCTTTGATTTCTTTTATTGACACATAACAATAACTTGGGTGCAGACGTGAGCAAATTTCAAATTCTGGTTCACCCACGGCCACTGGATTCCTCACAATCGTATTCAGAAGTATATTTTAAACATTCTCCTTGCAATAACTCCTTACGTCAGGAGCTTCGTTAAACTGGCCGTTTTCCTCCAGTATTTTTGCAAAGTCCAGATGCATGCACATCTGCGTACAGTCTCGTAACACCACGCCTTAGCGCAGGTAGGACGTACGGTCCCCTAGCGCCAAACACTATGGGGGCGTACTGTCCCCTAGCGCCAAGCGCTATTGGGGCGTACGGCCCCCTAACATCAGCCTTATTTTTTGTAAATCCTGAAGTGAAGCACCGCGTCAAGCACTCCTAATCCAAGTGAACTTTCGTTGACCTCGTTCGAGCTCCTCATGTCTAAGTGGGTCAATTTGTTCTATAATTTCATTGGACGAACATCTAGAGCTACCAACTTGGCGTGTTTTGAATGAGACGTACGCCTTGGTTACGAACCAACGAAGGCAGTTCTAGAAGAAGGCCACAAACGCACACAAACTCAAGACTCAAGCAGACTGACGCACACACACTTGAGCTGCGTTAATGCGGATCCGACGCAGGACCCGAATTGAACGTGAGATGATGCTCGGCGCGCGTGCGCTGAGCCAGGGGCCAGACGTATGCGGGACTAGAACGCAGGCCATGTGCCGAAATAGGCTTATCGGGCGACATAAACCCGGCCCCCGCAGGACGAGGGTTAACAACATGGGGGGTTTCAGGTAAAAAGAATCTGGGGGGTATCAGGGGCGCATGCCCCTCTGCATTTCACAATCATTTTATGTTTTGTCAACTAGATCTAGCATTGTAATATTTAGGCTACTTCAAAACAATTGATTTGCAAGGGTTTTACTAGTTTTAGTGGCCCTACGACTTAGGCTTAGGCTACATGTGTTCTACAGCAAAAATTACGAGTTTAGCCCTCAAATCAATGCGCTGATCTTATACTTTAGCATGTTAAATTCCCAAAGTCTACTCTAGATCTAGATCTAGATTCTAATCCCCAACTCAGACCTTCAAAACTTTGAACCGGGCCTAAAAATGCGCAAACTACCGTAATTTTGTCATGAACCGATCAAAGAATTTAACGTGCTGAAGTATAAGATCACCATGTGGGTGCATAAGTAAAAATTTACTGACAAAATTTACAGGACACACTTTTATTTCTTTGAAAGATAAGAGAAATACATACAAAAGCCAAAATGCTAAACAATAAATAGGGCCAAGACATTGAGTTCAGTTTCATTAGACCCATTATCATGCTTAGCCTTACTTCGGTGTTGATATCGATAATAGGGCATCTGTCACTTATAATGTTATAAAAACGTTTTTCATTGAAAAATACATTAAAACATAACTCAGAAGAACAGAGTATGACTGAACAACATTGCAGATAACGTAAAATTATAAAATTACCAGCAACGGGATCCAGGCCCGAATCTACGAGGGTGAGAATACCACGTTGTTGTGAAACCCATGTTGTCTCGACAGCGTTAGGCTCAAAAAGGAAGAATTGGTGCCTAGTGCAAAAGGACGGAAGTCAGAACTGTGATTTTGGATTCGTTCAGCAGAAACTGACAGGAGTATTCGTATTTCGATTCGAATAATATTTAAGTTTTTACAACCAATTAATAAGATATGTAATACTATGTTGCCAAGAACAATAAAACAAAAAAGAATACAACCACAGATGCAGCTATGAAAACACAAATAAATTGACAATGTGTTTTCTATTATCTGCTCTTAAACCCTTGATTTAAAAAAATGTTATCTTGTGTCTCTACAGTAGCCTATATAGTCATATTGGTTCTAGTTTATGTTTATATGAGCCTATAAAAATTACTAAGAGCCCAGAGATTAAGCTGGTAGTTTCAACAAAGTGTGTTAGCATCCTATTCGGGTCTTGTCTTGTGGGTTTTAAAGAGCAGAAAACAACTAAATAAATGGACGATTAAATACTTTTACTGTTTCCAAAAGGCCTGGAAATAAATTAAATACAAGGCTATCATTATTATGATAGAGCGATATCCATTTAAATTGATAATTAATGATTTTTGATATTGTTGGGTTTATTTCTATTTAATGATAAAGAATCAGATCTCATAGGCTTACAATTAGATTCAGGCTTTTTGGATTATTTTTCCACGCACATAGCTATTCACTTCGTTACTGTAGTTGTTAGTCGTCACAGCAAGATGGCGCCCATGTTGTTTATCACATCCTGGGCCTGTGTCTTTCTACTGTCGTGTCTTGTAGGTTTCGCTAATGCAAGACCCGAACGGGGCAAATGGATCAACGGAATTAATAAGGTTTGGATATGAGTGATGCTTGTATTGCCAGACAACAAATCATTTTCAGAGTAGACACTTTAAAGTTGCAGCGGCAGTTGCAATGGTTGTGGTTGTGGCGGTCCGGTGGTCCTTGGCCTTGGTGAGTCAGTCAGTGGTGACCAGTGACAGTCAGACAGTAGCAGTTGACAATACTGAGTTGAGTGGTGACATTGTGGCAGAGTGAGAGGTGATGATGTGTTGCCACAAGGCGTAGTAGAACCAAGTGATCAGTCGTTATGCCCGTGCCCAATTTTTAGAAACGAAGTGACTATTCGGACTCGAGTCCGAATATAATTTAGGCCACCTCTATTCTCACCCGGGGTGAAAATAGTACAGGAGTACAGGCTAGATCTAGATTTTCTAGATCTAGATCTAGTCTTTTTTTGGCTATTCTCACCCGGGGTAAGATTGTACTTTACCGGACCACCGGTCGGAACTACTTTCGCTATGGCGCCCCTGGTGGTGCCTAGTGGCCCGCTATTCTTCGTTTCCGAGCTCCCCTACTCACTCTCCTACTCAGTTTTCTACATCCTCACTCTTCAACTGCCAGCAATCGACTGACGTCTCTTACCGGGTTTTTCAGTCATCACGACCGTGCCACCGTGCCTTTTGACCCATGACCCTGACGACATCTTGAGGCTAATTGGTCAATCTTATCACGTGGTCCACTATTCTTATTTGCTCGCAACTCTGCTGGGTGGCCTAGGCCTACTCTTGGTCCGGCAAAGTACAATGGAGGGCTAAAGATGCACACGAGAGCTCATTTGCATAATTACAACCCCCTCGGCCCTGCTCGCGACTTGGCGAGTATCTACCCCGATTGTCCGCTCATGTTATTGTTTATAATATGTGTGTGTCAGTGTCTTTAAATAGGCAGTTCGGTTCAGCCCCGCGCGCGGTCCGGTGAGCGAGTCTCGATAGCCGTAGCACGGCTGTGACCGAAAAGCGCTATCTCCGCTATAGGGTATGTTACTAGAAGCGCGGTTTCGCAGTGAAGATCGGGTCTTTTGTTTACATCCGGGTACGCGATTCAAAGAGGAATTGTCCTACTTAGCAATGGCGTTTCATTCATGTGAATCGGATAAGTGGTTCCGGAGTTGTGTTTCTTTGAAAAAAGGTAAGTTTTCATTCTGTTATAACATCCTTTCTATGAAAATGACAGGGAAACCCTTCAAGGTTGTTTTAAATCAATATGTTAATGACCTTGTGTGTAAATATGAAGCTCCTACGATTAGCAAATTTTGAGTTACATCGCCCTAAAAAATGTACCCCATTCACAAATTTCATCGATCCCGGCGCCCAGCCGCAGTGAACTTTGACCCCAGCTCGCGCGGCCCAGCAATGGCGTTGCTAGCGAGTCTATCGGGATTGGTATCGTTGTGATTAAAGGGATATATTTACGTTTTCATGTTTTGATATTAATTTTTTATGAATGTGTTAGTGACCCTTTTAGTTTAATATGTTTGTTTGTTAGGATTTTTCCGCAAATTAGTTTACATGACGTGGTCATTATCGCGGTATCGTCGCGTTCTAGATTAATCGACTCCAGCAGTCGTGGTCATGGCAGAGTCATGAAGAAAGAATAGGGCCTAGGCCTACGTATGACTATTGGTTGGTTTTTGTTTCTGTTTTTGTTGTTTGTTTGTTTTTTAGGTTTACTGAGGAGGTTTCAGGGAGGGGGGGGGGGGGATTCATGAGTGCTTTGCTGGTTGTTATAAAAGACAATGATGTAAAAAGGCCTTCTTGAATGGCTATTTTTCCATACAATGTTAACCTCACTAATGATGCTAATTTAACTTATTTATTTTCCTTTGAATTTTAGCTCTAGTGTGTATTGCTACTTTATGAAAATAATAAAATCCAACTTACCTTTTTTTACATCCACAGAAACACAGACACATAATTCCGGAATGGATGGATTCACATGAATAAAACAAGATATACAAACCAGACAAATTCCTCTTTGAATCGGGCACCGACTTGTAAAGTTTAAACGGAAATTTGTTTAATTACGCGGCTGAACTTTATTAAAATGCGTCTAATAACAGTGCTTTTGAAAAAGTCCATAAAAGTGGGTGTTCCAGTGATAGTTTGATTAAAATTGCTTTAGTGAGACAAGCAGTTTGATGTATTGGTTGTCAAAATTGATCAAGAACTTTGGATTTTATAGACAATTTTGCGTTTTTTGACAGAATTATGTAACATTATGTGATATAACTTTCAGGAAATCTTTTTTTAAATCTACCAGTCGTGATGCTTCAATCTCACAACATTCCTAATTCCTGTATAAAAGTAATTATTCAATAAGAACTCTGTTGCATACAGATCTGTCGAATTCAAACCTAAATAATCATATAATACTCTGGGTGTACCGGTATTACGTAACCAGCATTATGCAACATTATCAAGACCGATTTTCTACAAAGTCACAATTGATGTCGAAGTAATTTACGAAAATTGCCTCGAGCTAATGGAATGCAAATGCAGCCTGTTTCAGGAGGTTGCTTGTTTTCTCTAAGCGAAAATACGAAACGTCGTGTGAAATTCTATCACAGGAAGCCAGTGCATTTTTCAACCAAAAATTAATTCAGAAAAAAATTCATAACTTTTGAACCGATAGAGATATTAAAAAAATTTAAACTGTTTTATGCTAGTTAGACCACCCTCTATCACACCAGACACACAGCAGGCATCTACAACTATTTTAAATTTTTTATCAAACTGCCTAATTATAGTTTCCAGGGGGGCAAGCCCCCCTGAACCCCCCCACCCCACTGTTGGTATGATACACGGTGGTCCACCAAAGTTAAATCCCCTGCCCACTCTCAACCACCACCACCTCTCGCTCACCTCGCCTCGCCAGTCGCCGCTGACTTCGCTATGCGTGCGCGAAGTCGCCCGCGGAACTACCTTTTATCCGCACGCCGCACGCAGAGTACTATGAGTGCGTAGTTAGGCTAGGCGTGCGTAGTAATCACGGGCCGAGACGGGTGGTCCGGTAAAGTACAATCCAGCCTTGTTGACCAAGGCTGTTTTGCTATGCCCGCCTTCTCCATCCGTAAACTCAGTTGCATTCAGACCACCGCTGCATTGTGTTTCACGCTAGATCTAGAATCTAGATAGTAATCCTGTGCCTGTGCTGTTTGCCTCATTCACATTGAGTTTGAGTTTGAACGACCGTAGCGTGCCTCTGCACCAATGGTGGATGATTCAGGGTGCCGTGAACGTAGCCTGCAAACTACGTTCACGGTGCCATGAACGTAGCTACTGCATCTAAAGTAAACTTTCTATGTCACATCATCTTCTAATATAATAATCTTATCATAGATCTAGGGCCACCTCTATTCTCACCCGGGGTGAGAATAGCGCAGGCGAGTCTTTTGGCTATTCTCACCCGGTGGGTGTTCACCGTTATAGCCTAGGCCAACCAGTGAAGTGTTCACCCTGAACCACAGAATTCTACTGTGATAAATAACAGAATTATAGAATTCTGTGCTATGAACAAACGTGATACTGTGATAACAGAATTATGGAATTCTGTGCTATGAACAAACGTTCTAGATCTATTACTACTGTTAGTGTTAGCCTAAAAGCGTGCAATTTTGTCTGTGGGCAGTGGAGAGAGAGAGAAGAGGAGTAGCGCGAGAACTTCCGGGCAAAACAAAATGGCGACCATATCTAGATCTAGTAGTCGAGGGGGCTCTTTGGAAAGGCCGCGGCTATTCGGACTCGAGTCTAAATAGCCTTCCGTGGCTATTCAGGCTCGAAACTCCAATGCGCAATCAAAGGGTGTGAAGCGGACAGATGCCATTCTCGACCTTGGTCTTCCTCAGTTTCTACGACCTGGCCTTTTTTAACATTCGCAGATCACCACTAGTCTAGATTTACTACTTCCTAGGGCGCGCTGGGTGATGAAGGATGATTATGATAGAACACTTAGAAAGGGGGAGGTGGATGTAGACGGGAAAAAAATTCCAACAAAAAGGGGGGTGAAGGGCGGTTCGCCCCCCCCTACTAAAGTACTAAAGTCACAAAAATAATACATAGATCTAGGTCTAGCTAGGCCTAATTCCTGCAGGTGGTCTGCTATTCTTCAATTTTACCTACGATTTGGTTGCCAAAATTTTCGACACACTCGCACGCACACACTCTCACCCACACACACACACTCACACACACAGGCCACTCCATTCGCAATTATTATGAGTAAATCTCAAGAACGGAAATCGCTTTCAGAGAAATAGAGTTCAAGTTTTTTCCCCAAGCGTTCAGAGAAATAGAGCCGAAATAGAGGGAAATAAAACAGGGAATTGAAATCCTTTTGTTGGTGTGACACAGGAATTGCCTGTTAAAATGGCCTCTGTAGTTGGATCCAAATGAAATTGGTAAAATATCAGAAGATGGTATCGAACAAAGAAACTATATTTCTTGTTTTGATTTCTTTTTATGGTTTGTTCTTGATGTTTTATTTACCAAGTGTTCAAATGTTTTCTTTGGTGTTGTTACAGGTGCGCCTACCCCCTGAAGTGAACAGAATTTTGTATGTGAAGAATTTACCATACAAAATAACTGCAGAAGAGATGTACGATATATTTGGCAAATATGGAGCCATTCGACAGATACGATTGTAAGTATAGTTTTGGTTGGTTGATGAATTTTTTTCCTCCCTTGTTCAGTGGCCATCAGCATTGATTTTGATTTTTGTTGTTGCTCAGGTCCCGAAAGATGATCTGATCTTACAAGCCACTCTGGTGTTTGATCTGTAGGTTGATCTATCAGTAAGTTTTTAAAAAGATTATTTTAGATTTCAAGTTGGTGCTTGGCCTTCATAAGTTGAATTTATATTATGAGAGTGTGTGCTGTGTTTGTAAAAAGTGCAAATGATACCTGTTTTAGTAATGAGATTTGAGTGGTGTATTGTCACCAAGAGGATAGGAAGGTCTGAAATGTGCAAAATGGAAGGTCATGTAAGTGTATATCGGGGCTGAGAATTGTCCGTCTAAAATTGCAACACCGCCGTCCGCTCATCCGAACACCTCTTCCACCTTTTTTCCGAGTTTCGTATTATAATAATATTGTAGTGAGAATAAAAAAACGAATAAGTGTGTTTTCATGTATTTATTGCCTCAGGCTCACATATTCTTGAAAATAGTGACATGCTAATTCAAATAACTAAATCATTGAAAATAAAATTTTGCTCCACAAAATTTTTAAAACACTGAAAATGACCGTTCACAGATGTGTGAATCCTGTGAATAATTTTTTTTTAAATCTCAAGAATAATGTATGTGCAATGTATAATAATGCTATATGTTCTTTTTGACAGTATTTGGGTACTTATTATTATTTTTCTCTAAAATTAGGGTAACAAATAAGACCTCAAACCGTACCAAAATAACCAGATTTAGCTAATTTATGCCTCGGTTTGTTTTGTTTTTTTAATTTCCCGGGGGGGGGGGGGGGGGCATGCACCCTGACCCCCCCTAGTTTTCAGCCTTTTTTTGTGGTATGCCATTTTCAGCCCTGGTATATTATTATTGTGCAGCCAATGTTTTCAGTCTGTACACATTTATTATCTACAAATATAAATTTATGGGGCTAATCGTATCAACTTTCAAAAGCCTTTAGTTTCATGTCTTCAAAATAAAGGGCCTTTTTTTTTTTTTTCGGTTTCTTGTGGACGTATGTAATACTACAAGGAACTAATTTTGCATGCATTTTTAAGTTTCAAGTCCTGGAAGCGTTCGAATTACGATTGAATCTGCTACAGTGGCAATGACAGCCATCTGCACAAACAACCACTCTCTCTATAAACACACACCCACACACCCATGTATGGTGTGTTTTAAATTTTAAAATTTCTTTATATTATTATAATGACATTGTCTAAGGAACCCCTGTCTTACTAAGATAAGCACTTTTCTCCTCACCAGTGGTTGGTCCTTGTCCTCATGTTTGACTGTATTTTAGGTCTTTCTTAGATATTTTTTCATTGGAAAAGCACAGGCAGCTTTCATATCTTTAGATAGGATTTGGAAGACCAGAGATATCTCACTTCAAACAAAGCTGAGGATTTTCAATTCAAACGTGAAGTCGGTCCTGTTGTATGGACGTGAGACATGGAACGCATCACAGACATGCATAAAGAGGATCCAGGTTTTCTTGAACAGGTGTCTAAGAAAGTTACTGAGGATCAGATGAACAGACAGGGTCACCAATGTGGAAGTGTTGAGGAAAACAAGACAGATCCCAGTCAGAGATGAGATAGGAAGAAGGCGGTGGCAATGGATTGGACATACTCTCAGGAAGTCAGGCAGCTGCATAACAAAGAAAGTTTTGGATTGGAACCCACAGGGCAAGAGATCAAGAGGAAGACCTCGTGGAACCTGGAGAAGAATCACAGAAATCGATGTACAGAAAAGTAGGAAGACATGGAATAACATCAAGAGGATAGCCCGGGATAGAGAAAGGTGGAAGGTGTTTGTCCGTGGCCTATACCCTGGTGCAGGGTGAGAAAGGCAATGATGATGATGATTTGATATTTTTTCATGGTCTTATGCTGTGTAAGGGGGTCCTAAAGCTTGGAATAGAATTATTAGCTTTTAGAAGGGTGTAAAACTCAAAACAGAAACCACCCTAAAATTTTGTTGACTATTCTCAAAACAAAAATCTAACCCAATTATTTTGTTCTTTTCAGGGGCAATACACCAGAAACAAAAGGCACAGCTTTTGTGGTCTACGAAGACATCTTTGAGGCCAAGAACGCGTGCGACCACCTGTCGGGTTTCAACGTGTGTAACAGATACCTGGTTGTTCTCTACTACCAGTCCACCAGGGTAAGATGCTGCCTTCCCATCGGAGCATAGTTTTGGAATTTGTTAACCGTGCTGTGTGGTGGACAAGTGTGATGTATGCAGATGGAGGGATGTTGTACAGTTGTTGGGTTGTTGTTGTTTTTTTTTTGGGGGGGGGGGTTGTTTTTTTTGTAGCATACACAAGAAACATGACATGTCAAGCTGTCTTAAGTCAATGAGCCGTGGCCTGTATGGAATCGCAGTGCTAGCTCCCTCATCATCATCCAGTGCCAGATCAGCGACAGACTTCGGCGATCATGTTTCTCCATTCATACCTTTGCTCGGATCCTCTCAAAAAAAGCTACGTTTCCCTGATCTTTCCCTGTTACCCATTTGTTTAGGTTCCACAAGTAGATTGTTCTGGGCTTATCCCTGCCTAGTTTGCCTTTAATTTTTCCAGTGAGAGCTAGATGTTCAAGACCCTTGTGTCTATTCACAAAAACTAACTAACATACAGGCTATTTTCCAATTTTTTTTCCAAACAATTCACCGGAATGTAAATATTAACCCTTAAAACCATATACTGGTGGTTACCGCTGACGGCGTACTTTCCTTTACCGCTGGTCAACTTCATCGTTTAATTCCTAGTGCTAGAAACAAGGGATGTAACTCCAGATGACTCTGTTGCGAGCAGAAAGTATCAATAATGTCATAAGAGCAGTTCTACACCAAAAGTTTAGAATCTTTGTGAGTTAAAAAAAAGATTAATGGCTCTTCGCTGCCAGGCGGCAAAATTTTTGGCATTTTTGTTCTTGAACCAGACCTTGATATATCAATAAATATGACTGTTGAAGACGATTGCAATGTTTCGCATAACATCGATGATGATTTTGACGATACTGGAAGTGGCAGGGATCACCACTGGGGCTGCCAGAGGCTAGATCTACGACTGGTTCTAATGATGCTTTGACTGAAATGGAGTCAGGGATGACACACAAGATTTACTCATATTTGATTGAATCCCAAAAAACAGTGTTTTCACCTTTTCCCCTTTTGTCCAGACTGTGCATTCATATGTACATAACATTTTCAAACTTCAGTAAAATCTAACAACAGTTAAAGACACAGTGAATAAAATAATGAACTAACCTGATTTTTTTCTAGTATCTCGATTTTAATTCGGGATTCTGGGGAGTTATGAAAAAGAGAATTCAGAGTTTTAAGGGTTAAGCTACTGACTTAATATTTGGCTCTAACATAATGATACATTTCTCTTCTTTATAATACTTTTAACTGTACTAAGTTATCAGTAAAAAAAAATGTTTGACTACTTCACTTATTAAAATTTTGGAAAAACTTTCCAGCTCACTGATTGTGACAGAAAATAACAACAAAAATGAACTACATTTGTAACACAAAAATATGAGGACTAGCCGAAGAAGAAGTGCTGCACTCACGTACGTCTTTTTGGGTCCTCACGACACCTCGCGTCTAGTCATGTGAATGAAATCACCGATATGAAATAAAGGGGAGGGCACGACTTTTTTCGCGGAGCACTTCAATTGTGCGTTGCAGTATATTTTCAGCCTTATTACTTAAGTCAAGAATTTTTCTTAATAATAAGAGAAGTGAAAAGACGTTGGGCCTTTTGTAGGTCACAAAAGTGAAAGTAGTTTTTTATCTAAACTACTGCTTTTCAGAAGTATTCTGTATTTTCAGTTTGAAAAATGATTCAACTAAAGCTTTGTACAAAAATTACAATGCATTTTCGATCATCATTTTGAGAAAAATGAGAAACCCCTCTCCTACCTATGTTAGGGATCAGAGCCAGGCCAATGTGATGTTAATGTAACTCTTTATTCTGAAACTGTAGCTTCACAGGGTTGTAGTACCATTAAAAAATTTTCAGGTGAACAGAACTTCTCTCTAAAACCAGGCTTAATATGCTGTATGGGATTTTTCTTTGTTGAAAAGAATCTGTGTTTGTTAAAATAAAGAATTTGAGCTTCATATACAAGGATCAAGAGAGACTAAATTCTGATCGGAAGAAGAAGGCTATATCGGTCAAATGGAGGTAGTACCTGGCAGAAGGTACAACGATGAACTCAAATGAGGCACTGGCCAGGACCCTGAATCAAGTTTCGTGTTAAAAAAAGTTATCTCCAATTCTCCATTTTACATATGAGCATTGGCATTCCTTCAAGTTTAAGAAAACATTTGTGTGTCTCTTTGTATTTTTGGGGTAGCAATTGGTTTTTTATCATTCAAAATATTTAATATCATTCAGTCTGGCTGCTCGTACATTTTTAATTTTACATTGTATTGCATAGCTTTGTACATCATGGTGCCTACCAAACACTGGGTTCCTTTGGACATTTCTTGAACAATGAGAATTATATGAATGCAAGGATTGCAAAACTTCAAAATTTAGTTTAAATTAAGTTAAAATAATTAATGTGTTATTCAAGAAGTCATGTTAACACCAGTATAATCTATTCTAATTGAGACTGAAGTTGCTGTGTTCTAGTTCTATTGTGAAGCAATGCTAAAAAGATGTCTATTTGGTGTTTTCTTCTTGTGCTCAACTGAACATGTACTTTGTAACTGCTTTCTTGCCATAGTCAAAGGCTCTTTAATGTAAATGAATCTTTAATTTTGGTTTTAATCATTGCATTATATTGTTTTTATTGTCTCTAAAACTACTAGGTGAAGTGTGGTTTTATTTCTCTGTCAGTAATTTTGGGATAGGGCAAAACTAGGAGATTGTGTTGAAGAATGGTATCAAAGAAATAAAGAGCTACCAATACAGGACAAAGCTGTTTTACTGTAGAACAATGTGCTTTCGTTTTATTGATGTGTGCACTGTAAAGAGAGAACTGGACATTGTACCTGTTCTTTTAAAAGTAGTGTGTTAGCATTTATCAGTGTCAGAGTTTGTCGTCTCTTCCTTTACCGACCGAAGAGTTCTTCTTTCTGTGGGTTATTGTCCCTTTCCTTCTTATTCTGTGGTTGTTTGAGTAGAGCATTTTTTCTATATACTCCTTTATGTGTACACTTAAAACTGTTTCAATCTTTTATTTCTGTCATTTGGTACAGAAAAAAATATCATTGAGTGTGAATGCAACTATCTCTTGATCATCAAACTAAATTTCTATTGTAGATATATACATTACATTTTCTGAGCTTGTGATGAAGTATTTCTTCTTTTGTTTCTTTTTTTTTTGTTATACTCTTGTCTGATCATTTTACTGATTTTCTATTCTGTCAATCTGCCTTGTATTTCTGTAGTCCACCTGGTCCTTTTTCTTTTTTCTTTTTTTTTTTTTTTTTTTTTTTTTTTGCTTTTTAAAGTTAAAGCTCAAATATGGGTGGTAGGCAGGTGCTCTGGTGTAATTTGCTCCTTCTTTTCTGTCAAACATCACATCTATTGTCCTTGTCCTCCCCTCCTTCTTTTATGAGTTTGTTATTCTCATGTAATACCTCTATTCTTTGGCACTCATATTACCTTCTTGCATTGCCAGTGCCGCAAATAAACTTCTATCGTTCTTATCTTCCCTTCTTTTTTTGTCTTACTTTGTTACTCTCTTGTAACACCTAATCTTCGGCACTAATGTGACCTAATTCTGTTCCAAGTGCCGTAAAACACTTACTAAAACAAAGAAAGGAAGGTCGTTGTATTTTCAAAAGCTTGACCTGATGACTGATGAGAATGATACTGTTACTGTTTAATCTCACTGATGTTTAAAAAAAAAAAAATGCCATTAATATCTGATTTTCACTGTACATCGAATTCGAAGAGATTCATGTGTGCCCATTCTTCTTCACTTTGTTGGTGGTTACTCAGTTACTATTTCTGAGAGTGGGTGGTTAGCAGGTACTCTGGTGTGGTTTGTTCCTCTCCTACTTTCCTATCAAACATCTATCATCTTTATCTGTCCTTTTAAAAAAATTTGTATGTTAATCTCTAGTGAAACGTCTAATCTTTGTTACTTATAACTTGTGTATATGACCTGCTTGTGTCGTAAGCACCATAAAACTCATATATACAGGGGGGAAAAAACTGTCTCTAGAAAGAAGTGAAAGGGTGAAACAAGATCATTTGAAATGAATGAAAGCCTTGGTTCAGTGGTGGCTCGTGCTCCTCTTTTTGTAGTCAAAGCGTTGGATTATCTGATGATATTATTATATATATGGTTGCCATTGGCTCAGATGCTGAGATGACATTTGTTATGCAAGGTACCTAGGTTCAGATCTCTTGAGAATGTTTCTTTGTACCTGGAATGTCAGTAGAGTGTAGTGTGGGGGGGGGGGGGGGGGGTTTGATCTCAGCAATTGCTCTTAAAAATAGGTGCATGTTTGTGACTTAATTTGAAATGTTAATCAAAAACTTTTAGCAATGGGTATCATCCTTGCAAATGTACAAATTATATACCCAAGGTTTACTTCAATTTTATAGTCAGAAACTTGTTTCACAAATATTGGAGCAGATACTTTTAATCTTTTTTTTTTCTTCTTCATGCTTTTCAGGCGTTCAAGAAGACAGACACAGAGAAGAAGAAACAGGAACTGGACCAGATGAAGAGTAAATACGGGTTGGCCACGCCGGAGAATAAGTGATCCAGTCCCCTCATACTACTGTCCACCTGTACATAGACTTGTCATTTCATCACTTCATACATCTTGTACCATTTTTTTGCACTGATTGTCATGATGTCACATTCTAAATTACTAAAATGTGTTGATATCTGAAGAGGGGAAGGGGGAATCTCTTCTTTTTTTTTTTTTTTAATCACATTTTTGTTATCCTCACCCGTTTTTAATGAGATAGCACACGAAAGGAAGAACGCAAATCACAAGTTTAATTTCATGTGCCCAATGTCTCATTTTTGTTGATGTGATGTAATAAATGATTGTTAATTTACTCTCTTGTTTTGCTTTGTGTGGTTTTTCTTGTTTTGTTTTGATGGCTGATGTCTTGTGTGATCTCTCCTCTCCACCTCTGTGGTTTTAATCTTTATCATCAGCCTTTCTCGCCTGTGTGGGAGTATAAGGCCGATCTTCCATAGGATTAAGGATGGCACACTGCGTGAAAACAAAAGTTGGCACAAGATTTAAGAATACAGCCTTACATGGGACACAGCGGTAACAAAAACTGCGTGTGTTAAAAAAGTCAACT
Source organism: Aplysia californica (assembly GCF_000002075.1). NCBI lineage: Eukaryota > Metazoa > Mollusca > Gastropoda > Aplysiida > Aplysiidae > Aplysia > Aplysia californica. The sequence continues at coordinate 683,880 of NW_004797387.1, forward strand.
TGTTCACTTTTTATTAGGTGTGTGACACTACAGGTGAACTCGAGATAGACGACAACAAGAAGAAAGCTTATGAGAGCCAGGACTAAATTTTCTTCTACAGAAATTGGATCCCACCAATTACAACCCACGGGTTCTAGATGTGGAAGCACTAGTGTCTTGACATCTTCATGAGTTTTGTATGATATTCTTAGATGGTTGAAGAATAATTTGTCATCTTTACGTGTCATCAAAGAGCAGAAAGCTCTTTAAAACTCTCCTCTTGTGCTCCTCAAAAGAAAATGTTCACAGCACCACATGGTGCACTTTTTCCTCCTCTTCTTTGTATTTATTAGCAATGCCAGCGCAATCAAAGTATCTTCATCAGAAGATCCCGTAATGATTCAAGAAAGTGTGCCTGCCTCCGCCATTACAACTTGTCACGCGGCGTGTCTCCTATGCGAGGAGACATGTCGTGTGCCTTCCAATGGATGGTAGGCCTAAGCCACAGACAAGAGCTCTCCATCTACTTCTGTCCTGTGCTATGGTCTCCACTGCTGTCCTGCTGTATCCCATCTCCTTTTGGTTCAAATCTAAGTCCCTCCTCCAATTACTCTTAGACATAGGCGTTCCATCCCATTCTGAGTGAGCATTGAGCTCAATATTTTAGCAGGGAGACAAGGACACTTGATACAAGGACTTGGATGATTCTAGATCTGCCCAGTAATGTGATAAAATTGGAGCTCACCATCTTTTTTTGTTTTACGTTGAAGAACCCCGATCAGATCTGCATAAGATCCAATTCTTTTCTTGAATTTTGTTGCCCTTGGTCACAAGTGACTTATTGTAAATGATGTGAAAAATACACAATTTAATTAAATTGTATTTATTTACAACTGAATTGCACAACTTATGAGCCAAGTGAAAATACACATTTTCATTTGCACGTATGCACTAATGACGTTTATTTGCCACCCTGTTACATACTCTTAATCTCTGGGGGTTCTGGAGACTGATATTAATATATACTCCCATTTTTGGAGGACTTCAATTTTGAGGACAACTGTTTTTGGTCATGGAGTATGGAGTGGTTGGCAGGTCTAGTCTATGGTTCTCTTTCTTTGTGGGTTTCATCTTAAGGCCTGGTGGGTAATGTTTGTTTTCGGTTTTGCCAAGGTCTATCCCATCCACTTCCATTTTCTCTTTTTTGATTTTTATACAATGGAGTTCACTTAAACGGAACACAATTACTCTGAAAACGGGCAGTAAACCGAAAGCAAATAAAATCCCCTTTTTTATCTTCTATTTGAGCAACTTCTTTACTTTAAGCCGAAATCCTAGCTAAACCCAGGAAATTTCTGTACCCACTTAGAATCTGTTTAAGCGAACTCCTCAGTATTTTCTGCTGGTTTGTTTGCTTTTATCTTACTCAGTGTAAAGCTCTTTCCTCAAACAATATCTTGTATTTTATTTTACTTACCCTACCAATAGCTTGGCTCGCCACTTTGTTTTCCCATAGGATTTACCTGAGTAAATCAGACTGGAGAGAAAAAAAGTCGAACGGCTCTCTCTCTCTTAATAAGCTATCAACAATCGGGCTACATTATTACAATTGTTGAAGTAGAGCAGAATTTAACAAGCTCCAGTACAAGTAGACTCAAACCCAGGACCCATGTACTATGGTGAAGTACCGTATTGAATAATTTCATTGGAGCCAATACTAATAGGGTGTCTCGTTTAAAGACAGAAAAGAATCAAAACGAATTCGTTGCATCCAGCGTCAGGCAAAGAGGGTGGGTGGTAGGAGGGCGCTCTGGTGGGGTTTGCTCCTTTCCCATCAAACATCTATCATCTTGCCTTATACCTTCTTTTCTTTCTATGTTACTCTCAAGTAATAACATTCTTATCTTTGGCACTCATTAGACCTATTATTTGTGTTGCGAGTACTATAAAACTAAAACTCTTCATCATCATCATTGCCTTTCTCACCCTGCACCAGGGAACAGGCCATGGATAAACACCTTCCACCTTTCTCTATCCTGGGCTAGCCTCTTGATGTTGTTATTCCATGTCTTCCCACTCTTCTGCTTCATCATCATCAATGCCTTTCCCCCCTGGCAGGGTATAGGCCACATACAAGCTCCTTCCATTTATCTCTGTCCTGAGCCATCCTTCCAAGCTCGTTCCAAGTGAGCTTCATTTCTCTCATGTCCCTTTCCACGCATCTCCTCCATGTTTCCCGTGGCCTACCCCTGCCTCGTGCTCCCTGGGGGTTCCACTGCAGTGACTGTCTTGTGATGTTTCCGCTGGGCTTTCTTAAGGTGTGTCCCATCCATCGCCACTTTCTTAGTCCTATTTCTACTTCTATATCCTTTTGTCCTGTCTTTTCCCACAGCTCTTCATTTTTTATTCTATCCTGCCACTTAATTCTTAAAATACTCCTCATACATCTGTTGATGAAAGTCTGGACCTTATTCAGTACTGTCTTCGTTGTCTTCCTTCCCACTCTTACTTAACCTAAAAGTAAAATCAATGAGGACTTTTTTTTCTTTGTTCTGTTTTGTTGAAATGTTTTGCACTCCTAGAATATTTTTTAAAATGAGGGTGTACTAAAGAGACCAGTGGGTCCATGAAAGGGCAGTGTTCAGAGGACATCTTGTGGAGGGAAGGTGAGTTGAAGCAGGGACCTACCCACCCTCCTCCCTCCCCTACTTTTTCCCATCCCACACTAATTTGAACTTCAAACTACTATTTATATATATATACTTGTGCATTATTATTATGTTGATCAAATCTCTTGCCAACTTCATCCCATTGACTGAGACATTAGTGTCATTAGAAAAGGCTGATACAACACATATGTACTAGTGATACCACAGATACATTAAAAAAAATAAGGACTTTTAAAAAACAAACACTATAATTCCATAATATTAATATCAATATTTTATTTTCAAAAGGCTCTGAAAGTTGAGCCAAACAGATAAACCATAGCAGTTCTAGTTCTTTATATCATCAGCACACAAGTACTTACGACTATATTACACATACACAAGTACTTTTGTAGATGCTATGAGCCACGAATGGTTCAAGGATGAAGGCTAGCCTACTTGAAATTGAAGAGGCAAGCTAGTAATTTGACACACTGGTAGGCTTACAGACAGGATCTCTCTTCGCCAAACTCTTCACAGGCTCTTAAACTTTCACTGAAGTGTTACCTTAGGCTGTTTTTCATTGTACTTTTCGAAACATTAACATTTATTGTGTCATGATTTATCAGCACATAGCTATGTGGTTTCAGTAAGAAAAACTGGGCCTTACTATTAATACTTTTAGCACAGACCAAACCAGGCTTCAAACACCTCAAACTGATGTCTGTTTACCATTTATAGTGTTTAAGAGTGTCTCTTCCTAGGAACATACCATCAGTAACGGTGTTTTGAAAACTGATAGACCCTACACTCAAATTTATAGGACAACTATTATCAATTTCAATATCAAAAAGGTTTAACGTTGATAAAGAAGTAAGCATAATATTAATACATTATTGTGCAAATTTGAAATAAATACTGTTCATGTAAAAAAATGAGACATTGGTTTGTTTGTTTGGGGGGATTTTCTTCTCTTTTTTGTGTAGAAGTTTGTTGGAGAGTTCTCTTTGGTGTAGCTTCCTACGTCATCATTGTGCTGATGGATGTGACGATATCTTGGGCTGGCGGCCTGCTCTTTGGTTCTGGGTTCCAGCATGCGACGTAAAGGTCACGGTACATGACCTGGCAGGGGTCGTTTCCTGTGTCATGGGGCTCTGGTCTCTTGCCCTGTTTAACCACAAGGTAGATGAGCTGGTGTGGCCCAAATCCTTCATAGGGGGTTCTCCGTGTCACCTGGACAAATAACATACCTTACGTTTAAATTATTAAATGTTTCATTTGGAATAGTATACATGTAGTAGTGTGTGATTTTATCATTTTTTATTTGTTTACTCACTGTCTCTTCTTTACCATCCCTCTGTTGTTTCTGTCTGTCTGTCCTACTTTTCCCCAGCACAAAATGACTATTATTCTTTTGATGTGCTTCTCTTTACTCAATCAAACAAACGCACATTCTAGAGTGCACATAACAAAATTGGGGGGATGCGGAAATCCTTTCATTATGTACGAATTTTGCTATGTACATGCTTTGAATACAAAGAACATCTATACGAGAAAAAATTCAATGGGGTGTGAATGAATTAACACAATATGCTGGCTTTATTGTAGTGCTTATTGATAGTGTTTCTTCTTGTCTTATTTTTCTTTCTACCTGCCTGCATGTCTGTAAAGCCCAAAATAAATAACTACTCTCTCTCTCTCTCTCCCTCTCTGTCTCCTCCTCTCTCTCCCCCCCCCCTCTAGTTCTTTCTCGTTCCCTCCCTCTCTGTGCCCTCTTTTGCTTTCTTTATATGCGGTACCTCCCCCCCCCTCTCTCTCTCTCTCTCTCTCTCTCTCTCTCTCTCTCTCTCTCTCTCTCTCTCTCTCTCTCTCACTCTCTCTCACTCTCTCTCTCTCTCTCTCTTTCTTTCTCTCTCTCTCTCTCTCTCTCTCTCTCTCTCTCTCTCTCTCTCTCTCTCTCTCTCTCTCTCTCTCTCTCAACCACACTCTTACATCAATCTCCCTCCTCTCCCCAGCGTTCTCTCCTTATTGTATTGAATAATTCTTCTTTTTAAAGGTAAAAATTAAAAAGTATAATACAATCACAGAAGAAACAAACAGTTGCAATATCTTACCATTTGCCACAGGGTAATGGCCAGTGAAAACACATCCGCCTTGGCACTGGGAGGTGCCCCTTTCATCAGCTCTGGGGCACGGTAAGGTAACGTTCCTGGAATGTAAGTAACAGTACAGCATTAGTTTTAGTACATGTAAGTGTTTTACGGCACTGGCAGCATAATAAGGTCATATAAGTGCCAAAGATTACAGGTGTTACAAGAGAGTAACAAACACAAAATAGAAGGAGGGGAGTTTAAAGACGATAGATAATAGATGGTTGATAGGAAAGAAGGATCAAACCACACCAGAGCACCCTCCAACCACCCACCATGTAACAGCATAGGGAAATAATAACTAATACTAATACACTGTACTGATAACAACAATAACATTTTAGTTCAGCCTTAATAAGAGTTTAGTGGCACTTGTAACACAAAAAGTGTGAAAGGTTAGAAGTGTTTGTTTGTTTAAGTAAAGAAAAGCATATCAACACCACAATGGTCATTTAATGCTGGGAGGTTATTTATTTGCTTTTGTAAATACATTGCAATAAATGCGCTGTGCTGTATATTACGTGTATTATCATTTTTGGGGTATATTTTATATAATAAAAGGCCTATCAACAGAGGGAAAGTAAAGAAGTAGGACCCACCAGGGGCGCCCTCCACCAACCACCTGTGGTTAGGGATGTTAGTGTTACTAGTCTAGAGAGTAACTAACATCATAATAAGAAGAAAGGAATGAAAGATATGGACAATAGATGCTATCTGATTGTGAAAGAAGAGTAAACAACACTGAAACAGAATATAACATGTAAAATAATGACAATAAAAAAGTCTTTGTTTGGTTTAGTAAAAGAGTTTTACAGCCCATGCAACACAATAAGGTCATATAAGTGCCGAGGAAAAGATGTGTTACAAGAGAGTAACATACACAAAAAAAGAGGAGGAAAGATAAGGAAGATTGATATTAGATAGGAAAGAACACCTGCCAACTATCCACAAAGTCTTTGTAAGCTAAAGCCAAGGATGATTTGAATTGGAAATCGAACTCATGTACTCTGAGTACTACAAAGAAGACTCTAAGAGCCTAACCACTGCACCACAAAGGCCCACCAAAGGCAGACATAGATCTTCTCTCTCTCCAAAACTTACCCAACAGTTGTGTGAACTCGAATTCTTCCCTGGGGTCATCGGGTCGAGTCCTCGTCAAATTTCCAAAGTCCGCCAGTTTGCAGGTCCCCGATGACGTCATCAGTACGTTTTTCGGCTTCACGTCCAGGTGAGCAACGTGGTTGCTGTGCAGGTAGTGCAGAGCCTGGGAGATCTGATAAGAAAAGAGTAACACTCACAGTGAACGTGTAAATAATGACAGACGTGCATAGTAGCAAACACGTACATAACAAAAGACATACGTAGCTAACTGATTTTCAGGTCCCATTACATTTCTCCTCTTTATTTTTTTAGGTTTTGTTTTGGTGTTGTTGTTGTTGGGGTTGGGTTTTTTTTT
>NW_004797387.1:690924-693008 GCF_000002075.1 Aplysia californica
TGTGTGTGGCGTAGGCTATGGGAGAAGTTATAATATCTAGCAAGACTTAGCAAAAGTACAAATATCTCTATCCCAAGAAAAACAAACAAACAAATAAACACCACCAAACAAGCAAAAACAAACTCCACTAACCTCCAGAGCAAACTGTAGCCTCTCTTGTGTTGAAATGACCTTTGTGACGTCATCCAGCAGAGCCTGTAAGGTGCAGGGCTGGACCAGCTCCATGATAATGAGCGCATCACCCCGCGGTCCATCACTGACGTTGACCGCAAGAACACCTGTTGGTTGGTTGGTTAGTTAGTTAGTTTTAGTAGAGGCTTTTTTCTGCGCTCGCAACTGCATAAGGTCATACGAGCAACGGAAGATTGGAGGTGTTACAAGAGAGTAATAAACATAAAAAAAGAAGAAGGGGAGATAAGGACGATAGATGTTTGATTGGAAAGAAGAAGCAAACCACACCAGAGCGCCCACCAACAACCCACTTGTTTGTTTGTTGGTTGGTTGGTTGGTTGGTTGGTTGGTTGGTTGGTTGGTTGGTTGGTTGGTTGGTTTAAGTAAAGAGAGGTACATCGACACCGTAACTGTAAGGGTTATTTAATGCAGGAGAAAAGTATGACAGACAGACAGATAGAGAAACAACAAAGGAAAAGAAAAGAAGTGGAGGATACCAATAGCGGACTTTAATAATCTATTCACAAGTTTTAGTGCCGGTGCTGGTGAAAAATACTAACACAGACAGATACAAAAGAGGGAACGAAAGTAAGCAGGAGTCACCAGTGACACCCTGTTGTTACCACCCATGAAGAACACCCGACCACATGCACAGTTTAAACTGATGCGGGAGAGGCGTGATGTTGCTTTTTCATAACTGTTTCGTTTGTTTGTTGTTGTTTTTTTAAAAGAGAGAAACAAACCAATACAGCTTAGTTTTAGCAATAGATTTGCGGCACTTGCTGAAACACAATATGGTCATATAAGTTTAAATGCCAAAGATGAGATGTGTTACAAGAGAGTAACAAATAGGCTATAACAAATTAAGGACGAGAGATAATGACGACATATTTTTGATAGGAAAGAAGGAGCAGACCACACCAGAACAACAGCCAACCACCTGTAATTGATACAATAACGGTCGTTTAGAGGAAAAGTAAGACAGACAGGAAGAAAAAATGAAAAGAAAAAGAAGAAAAGATGGAAACAAAAAGAAGACAGGACGAAAAGATGGAAAGAAAAAGAAGACAGGACGAAACGATGGAAAGAAAAAGAAGTATATGTGCTGATAGTGACACGTACCTTCCAACAGACCGTTTTTCGAAAGGGGTTTTAGTTTTAAACATAGCCAAAATCAAGGTTACTCACTGACGATATTTTTGTGCCGGAGACACAGTGTGTGCGCGAGTCTCTCTGCCTGGACAATCTCTCTGTGGACTCCGGAACCCCGGCGTTTGTACACGATCTTGATAGCCACAGGTCGACCGGACAGTGTGCCTGGGAAGAAAAGAAAAGAAAAGTGTCGCAGCACGGTGGAATCAGGCGCCCTGTCTAAATATTCGAAGAAACACATTTTTTCGCCCGTCGGCCAGTTTTTATTGCTTTTTTTTGGGGGGGGGGGGTGTTTTGTTTTGACTCAACACCCTTTTAAAGAATTGTTGCTGAGAAAAAGTGCAGGTGTCTATGTTGTAGCGGTTAAGCGCTTCGCCGTAATACGCAGAACACTTGAGTTCGATTCCGGTCTGAAGAGAATTGTTATCTAGAGTGAATTATTTGATTTGTTTTTTAGCAGAAAAATTTGGCCTCATTCTCTAGTCACCATAATGTACCTGTCTACCACCAGAATAGATTTTATATTTCAATTCTTTAACGTAAGCTTACATGTTTTTACGCCACCAGCTACACAATTTATAATATAATTTTGGAGGCGTGCTTCGAACCAGTCTGTCAGGGCCAACCAAAACCTCTTTGGGGCCGGTCGACCTAAGACTAAGAGGGACACACCGTCCACTATATAACAGCTTTCTCTCTCTCTGTCTCTCTCTCTCTCTCTGTCTCTCTCTGTCTCTCTCTGTCTCTCTCTCTCTCTCTCT
>NW_004797387.1:695035-697148 GCF_000002075.1 Aplysia californica
GAGAGAGGAGGGGGGGGGAGAAAACACAAAAAAATATAGGCTGCATAAATGACAAGATCTATAACAACCAAAAGCGCACAATCGTTCTTCAGACGACCCTCTCACCTTCATGGACTGAGCCAAACGTGCCTTTCCCTATCAAATCACCAAAAATGAGATCGGTCTTCCGCACAAGACGAGGGGAACCCCTCGAAGCAAGTCTGTCTCGTGGCGAGCGCTGGCCCTGGGCGAATAGGTTGCTTTTGAGCCCAGAACGATTTCTGGTCGTAAGGCAATCATTGTTCCACGAAGCCGGAGAAAATCCATGAGAATGAAAGAGGGGTGAAATGTACCTGTTATCTGCAACGGGGAGAGGGGAAAGGTAGTCACAGGGTTGGACAGGAGTTGAGGGTTGGATATTGACCACTGAAGTTGAAGGTTGAGAGACACAGGTTTGTGTTTGTGTCTCTGAGTTTCGATTACTAAATCGGTTGTCTGGATTATTCGGAGATCCTCCGAGCGAGGTGTTTGCAGAGTTTTCAGTGGGGGGAATGGCACTGTTGTCGTTGCTTTCTTCCTCGGACAAATCCGAATTATTGTTGCAGTTGTGGAAAATCCTCGAGCACGAGTCGCTGTCATTATCAAGAACCGGGGTTACCACACAGGAGGTAGACAGAGGAGAGCGCAAAGCTTCTTCTTCCGTTTCCGGAAAGAACTCGCCTTTGCCCAAAGTCTCATCGTCTGCAGATATTCTGACGTAGTTCCGAGTCAAAACCTGCCTCAAGAGGCCGGGGTCTTCGCTAAGGCGTCGCAGCAAGCTCATGGTGTTGAACTATCACTGTGAAAAGATTCAGGAAGTTTGCAATTAGCAAAATCGAATGAGTGAAATGCAGAGATTAAGATACAAACCTAAAATAACTCTTAGTGCACATTACATTTTGTTACAAAATTCCCAAACTACTTTGCTTTACTGGCTTTATTTTTAAAAAAATGTAATTGTAGGTGTTAGTTTTACAGTAGTTGCAACACGATAAGGTCATAAGAGTGCCGAAGATTATAATAAACCTGTAGTTACAGGATGTGTCCCCTTTCTACATAAAGTAGCTTCTATAACACTTGTCTCACAATCCAATAGTTTATTGAAAAGTATGGTGTGGAATCCCCCCATTTTTAATATACAGGAATTACAAAACACAACTTTTCTAAAAAGGGGATAAAATTAGGATGATAGATGTTTGATAGGATAGAAGTGGACCAAACCACACCAAAGCATCCGCCAACCACCCGCCTAATGTTCCTTTTTTTGCTTCTATCAATATTGACCATTCAGGAACAAGGCTGCTTGGACCTGCCTGACAGGACCAAACAGGGCTGAAAGGGATACAATGTCCCATCAGAAGGACCGATATATTCGGTTTGAATTCTACCCACACCGGAATCAAACTCAAGTCTCCTGCATGCGACCACAAAGCGCCTAACCGCTACCTTAAAGCAGTCTGTCCCCCTTTATTTTTGATTGGTTAAAAAAACCTCACAGAACGCATTATTATTCCAAGTAAGGACACCCCCCCCCCTAAACCACGCCATGTCAATAGAAAACAATAATATTGAAGTTAAAGTCAGGATTTCCTCGCAATATACATGTATTATAATGAAGGTCAAACTCATGCAACCTATCTCGTTATTTTAAACTTTTAGTATTTTACAACTATTTTCTAATAATAACGATTGATTTTACATTATACTTTTGTCTTCAGCAACTCGGTCTGTTTAATAATAAAATAATTATTATCGCGCACAAACACGCATGTACGTTATCTGTTTCTATCTGGTAGTACACTCATCACTCACCAAGACAATCAGATAGACTAATAGACGAACGTGACTCTCCCAACTGCGACAAGACTGAAGAACTGAATCTGCCAAATCGGCCTCAAGTCCTCCTTGCTCAAGACTACACAATAACACAGACCTACATGCACACACAGCAACACGCACGTAGACGACAAATGCATGAACACGCATATCGCTTGTATTTGAAAGCGAAAGAGAACTGATGTCATCAAATTCCTTCTTTGAACACATCTCTCCGGACATTTATAACGTCAAATCCCCTCTCCGCCACGCCCCGCCC
>NW_004797387.1:697594-699197 GCF_000002075.1 Aplysia californica
GGGGGTGGCGTCTAAGGCAGGTGATAATAATAGGGGCTGCTGTGGTTTAGAGGTACGAGTGTTCACCTCTCAAACTAGAGGTCCAGGGACGAAAACAATTTCTTATCTAAAATTGTTTCCTTTCACCTCATTTCCAATTATCAAGTACTGTTCTGTTATCTTCTTTCATCTCCACTTTCGCCACTACTAGCCTGGGCCTCCTCCGGGCTCCTCTCTCCTTTACTCCTGACTCTTTCTACTCCTTCTTCTGACTCTTACTGTTGTCTTTCAGTCACACTGTTGACCTTAGGGTAGGCAAAATCGAACACATAGCCTCCTCGGTAAAGGGCTAAAAATCTCGGAGGTCCCATGTGCAAGTTGGAAATACTAAAGATCTCGGTGTTCCTCAAATCGATAACAATATGTAGGCTTTTGCCACAATCCGTGAAAAATCCAGAATTAATTCCTACAAAAACTTAAAATACTCTAATCTGTATAAAAACGCATAGAGCACCTTCAAAATCGGAATGTGGGTACCTCACGGCAAAGGGCCCTACTGAATGTGAAAAACAGTCACTTACATTTTAAAAATTAGTCGCATGGTAGGTTGAAGAACCAGAAGTGGACGATCCCTGTGATCTATCGCAACGCCGGGCCTGTGACAAGGTTCTAACCCACGCCCTTTCGGTTGCGGACACAACAGCCTAACCACTGGACCACCGATACCTCAGATCTGCCTGCCTTACTAGCTTTTTTTCCAACACACATCTTTCTTGTGTTGACATGCATTATTTTTATCCAAACAAGCAACAAACAAAACACACAAACAAACAAACAAACACAAAACAATTAAAAATCAAAACATAAATGAATAAACAAGCAAACAAACAAACAAGCACATAAGCAAACAAACAGACAAATTACGGTCCAAAGGTCAGGCTTTTTTTCCCTGTCTCTTCAATACGTATCCACTCTCACACACAGACAATACTCATTTATATAATATATTTACAAAAAGATCACCGAACATCTTGTACATTGGTATTAGAAGACATTGTTCAACATAGATGGTTTTTACATCTTGAAGTTTATACAAAATTTACAATTTTCCCTTCTTTCTTCATTAATTTATTATATTGTGTTCTTTTAGTCTCCGGTTGTTACAGCGGCACCCCTACAACACATGTCCCCAAAAAAATTGCCGTTTTTAATATGGAGGTAGGCCTATAGAATACTTACTGTTAAGGTGGTGTCATGAAATTTGCAGAAAATATATGCGTTGGTATAATTCATATTTTGTTTTTGTTTTTGTTTTTTTTAATACAAAAATTCTGCAAATGCTCATGCCAATTCAATTCATCATCAAAAGTGAATCCGAGGTATTTATACATTCGTACAATTAATTCCAACATGCTCTCCGTTAATTGATCATTGGATGGGATCCCACTTTTTAAACCTGATATCTATTATCATTTGTTTTGGTTTCAGAAACATTCAGTGGAATATGATCGTTTTTACACCACTATACAAATCTTTCTACTTTATTGTATGTTGTTGTTGTTGTTGTTGTGGATGATGATGATGATGATGATGATGATGATGATGATGATGATGATGATGATGA
>NW_004797387.1:701981-705175 GCF_000002075.1 Aplysia californica
ATCATCATAATCACCATCATCATTAATTAAGGGGGATTTCCACAAACATCTTTATGTCAACCAAGCGGGTGGTGGGCGTATACCCTGGTGCAACATCTCCATCTTTCCCATCAAACGTCTTTCGCCCTTATCTCTCCTCCTTTTTATGTCTGTTAGTCTCTTATAAAACCTTTAACCTTCGGTACTAATATGACCTTATTATCTTGCAAGTGCCGTAAAACTGTCAAAATTAAACACATGTCAAATAAACCCTTACCTCAAAGAGAGCCTTCTTTGCAATACAAAATGTCGCCAGTGAGACTAGTCACGTGAAGCTTGAATCAGGACATAAAATAAGTCACTGTCGCTCAAACACGTACCACTTGACCAATCTGTCATCACATTTCTGCATTTCTTTTTTTCCCCTTGGGTTGTGTTTTATAAACTGTTCCCGGTTATCGTACCGTTGAAATAGTGTCTCCTTTTTGTAAGATTTCAATGTTAAATATTCCGTTTTGAATTGTTCCTATTGTCACAAATTTGATGTACGTAGAATTGAGAAAGACGGCGTAATTCAGCAACCAAAATATCCCCTATTTTTAACACACGACACACACACGCACCGAAGGCACACTGACAGCAGCAATGGACAAACTGTGTTCGCCGTGTCAGGCGTCAAGTGCTCTATCGTGACGTCACTGAAACTCGTGAGTGTCTTCTCTTTCTTAGTAAAAGTATGTCAAGCACAGACACTGAGTCGTGCAGGCATTTTGCGAAAGGCAAAACCGTTATAGACTCGAATTATTAGATCTAAGATAATATTATATCCTTCATCGGGCACAGTCATGGCTGCCGATCTTTGCTCCCAACAAAAACTTCACTGTGCCGGTGCGCATTATAGGCGCTCAAATGAAGGGTGAAACACTAGTCCTGCTTTCGCTCTTGATGTGTGCAAGAACAGTTTTTTTTCTCCTTGCTCTTCATTTGGTTCTAAATTGAGTCAAGTGGTGATCTTCGTGATGAACAGGAACTACACCAAAAAGTACAGTTTGGGATATATTATAATAGCCTACGTGTACAAGTTCATTCACGTAAAATTAGGGAGCGATTGGGGAAATATTGTGGGTGGGAGAGGATTGTTCTTGTAACTTCTTAAGGATGGCTGCATTATATTATGTATTGGGTTATTTTTGGAAACGTATCTTATTGTATTACACGTTCTCATTGGTCGAACCAAGCCTTGGAGTCGGTTCCGCTGGTGTTATCTGCAAACTTACTACATTGTACAAAGATCTCCTTCTTACTGAGGGGGGGCAAGCATCAGCACATCGCCAAGGGTTGTTCGTCAAGTACAGAGACTTGATAGGACTAGATAATGCCCATGTCACAACTGACATTCGAATTAGGTTGCACGAGCAACTTGGGCAATCGGGGCAGTGGATCCTTCCTGTGTATAAATGTATTTCGTGGCATATTTTAGAGAAATCAAACAAAAAACAAAGCAACGACCCGCCCACCTCCCAAAAACAAAACAAAACAAAACGAGCAACGTGCATATTGGTGCCAGTGAATTGAGCACCGTACAAATATTTTGCTTGATTCGCTGCTGAAGTGGAAGGCTGGCAGAACGTCTCTGAATTTTGGCCACTGCAAGCAAGGGTCTAATCCTGGTGTTGAAACAATGGGACAGCAGGAAACTTATCACACAGGCAGCAATAGAGGACAAGTCTACAAAGTTGAGCATAGTAATGAGCCATTTCGTTAACTGTGAGCGCATGGGCCACTTGCCAGTCCATGTCATCGACACCCTGTTTTGTTATGTTGTAGGTAAGGTAAGCACTATGTCAAGCTTAGTCTTGGCACCGGAAACCTCTGGCTGACACGACTGCATTGTGCTCGGGAAATCACGTTCTTGATTATTGTTTTGAGGAGGGAAAAAGAGCTGCTTCTTGCCTGAAAAACCACTTTAGGGCTTTAGCAGGTGACGTTTTCATCTCCTTGAACTCTTTAGGTGGGAATCATTAAAATTTTGTGTTTGCTTCACTGTTCCGACAATGAAAACATCTTTCTTGCAAGAATTTGGCCAAATTTAAATAAGTGTAAAATTTATTACATTTGACACTGTGAAGATGTTGAGTACCTGTAAGACAAGTCACAATGTGAGAACAAAGAGCAACAGTTCGACGTCTGCATGTCTCTAAGGTAAGGAAGGCCTATCGGACAGAGGATAGTTTTGCCACGGAGCGCAGAAGGTTTTGATTCGATAATTCTTGGGGTGTTCTGAGGATGTACAGAAGAATTTATAGCGGTCTCGGAACACAAAACAAGTTGCTCGTCCACTGTGATGTCTTATACTGGAACAAAACCTTGGGCAGGTTATTCAGAAAATTCTTCCAGAGTTCACGACCTGGGGCGAAAACTCCCCTTGCCCGGCAAATAGATCATGTTGTTTTGTCACCAAAGTGCAAATCGTTCAGTGGGCTGCTTTAACCAAGATCCCCCTCTACGTGGGTGAAAAAAAAACTGCAAAGAAGAAATATTTTGACGCATGGCACCAATGTGCAATTACCAGCCAAGGAAAGCCTTCGTCTCTGCTGCTCCAACGTCTTTTCAGCTGGAGTAGTTTTATTTTTTCATCTGCCCTCTCTGTTTGTAGAAGGATCCACCGTATCCATCATTTTCTTCTTTTTGTCTAGAGAAAGGCATCTGCTGGTGACAGGACATGATAAGTAAATGGAGTACGATTTTTAGGCAGTTTCATGTTTTGTTTTTACTTCGGGATCGTGCCACGGGGAAAGGCTGAGAGTAAAGTACCCTGTAATGGGGTCTCTCAAGCAGTACTTCAATGTCAACTAACGTACAAGAGTTGTGTGTATTACTCCCATTCGCCAGAAATAAGGCTAGTCAATATTTTCCAGTATAATACAAATACGGGAGTGTTAATATAGGTTGTCGGGGAAAGGGTTAATATGCTTCTCTTCACTCAAAATAAAAGTCCCTTTTCATTATGATTTCCACTGTCATCATCAGTGTTTCATGCGTACAATGTAGTCTATTCTGATTTCCTTGTTTGTTTCGTCGTAGTTTATTTCAATGGTTGGTTTTGCTTTCGTTGTTTTGGGGGTTTTATTTAATGTTATAGGGGTCCTTATAAGCATTTTGCACTAGACACGAACACACCTTTTCGAAGACGCAGGATAGAGAAAGAACCCCCC
>NW_004797387.1:705275-709450 GCF_000002075.1 Aplysia californica
CTCTCTCTCTCTATCCCTCTCTGTTTCTACTCCCTCTATCTCTACCTCTCTCTATATATATTATATCGTTGCCTCTCCCTACCCACTTTCTCTCCTACCCACCATCTCTCTTTTCCTCTCTGCTCCTATCCTCCTCTCTCTCTCTCTCTCTCTCTCTCTTCCCCACTCTCTTAAAAATCCCCCAACAGCGATCTCTGGGACCAAGCGTCAAATTAGCCATAGGAACAACGGATAAAAACGAAAGGAAACTAATGATCCCACACCGCTTAAAGAAGAATGGGTGGCCGTCGATTGACACATATCGGATCATATATTTGCATATTGTGCCGGGAACCGAGGAAAGAATCGAGGTCTACATGGTTACTTTTGAGGGGCATTGAGAAGTAAGAACAATCTATCATTATTCGTAATCGAATGGCACGAAAGCGGTAATTACCCCCCTCCCATCTCCCAATCCCACCTACTTAATCCTTTGTACTTTATCCTCTATCACGTTCCGATTCACCCGCTTAAAAAAGGAACACCCCAACACTTCTGTTCCCTCACCCCCACCCCCTCCCCCGACCTCCTTTCACTAAGGTAAGCACAAAACTGTAACACATTTTAATAACAGTAAATCACTCACCTGCACGTATTTTCAAACAGGGCATTAAATAGCACCTTTTACTTTTACTGTCCCGATGATCTCCACCGCCCACTAAAATGACCAAATAGCTCACAAGTGGCAAACCCTGATCAACATGTATTTGTTGTGCCAATGTAAGAGGTGGTTGCATCTTTGGTAACAGTAAATCCCCTGCCCTCTGAAATTACAGCGGATCTTAAAAAAGGTGCTACAGTCCAGATAGACACTGGTTTTAGACCAAAAATCTGTGCGAGTGAGGTACAATTATATCATTCCTTCATTCTTGAGATATTTATTTCACATTCAGCCATTTGTCTAGGTAACTTCTTGGTCAAAAAAATGAAATCCCAGTAAAAATCAAACTAACTTTTTTTAAAATGAAAAAATTTAGTAACATAGAAATGTATACTTACTTACTTTTTCTTTTCCATCCTTTATTGCGGTTAAGCCTCGAGGGGAGATGCAGTTTTCTAAAGTAGGCTAGCTCCGCATCTCTTTTGGTAGTGATATTATGTTTTTCCAGGGTTACCGTGACACCCTCGATCCACCTTTATAGCCTGAGTGCTTGGTGTTGTAGGCTCGCTCTCGAGGCTGGCTGGCCAGGTGACATACATAACAGGAGGCCAAACCATTTTATTCGGTCTTTTTGTGAAATGAAGACAGGACTCAATGCCGATGGCTGTTCTTACTTCTGCATTTCTCTGCTTGTCTCGTCTCGTGATGTTAAGAGTTTGTGGAGATATTTCATATCGCATGCAGTGATTTTGCTTTCATGGGTTTATTTAATGTCCAGGTCTGGCACTGGTAGCATAATGTTGGTATGAACATTGAGGTGATAATAGCTGTCTCTTTGTGTACGTGGAGATGTTTGGATGAGATAGAAAGGGGGGGGCAAGCTGGTAGGTGACAGCGTTGGCTTTTTGAGTTCGCATTTTTATTTCTCTGTCTTTGGACCTGTTTTCAGAAAAAAAAGTATTGCCAAGATATTTAAATACCTTGGCCTGTTTCAGTTGTTTTCTATTGACATGGATGTTCAGGGGACTACGGTTTCGGCTCATTTGCATAACTTCTGTTTTTGCAGTGTTTATTTTGATGTTAAATTTCTTGCAGCTGTTGTTCAGTTCGGTAGTGTGATTTTGGAGGCTTCGTTGGTTTGGATTAATAAGACATTGGTCGTCTGCGATTATAAGTTTATTTAGGCTTTCTGGGCTTTGATTTGTGTCTTGCGTTATTTTGTCCATATATATATAATATAAACATGACGGGAGATAGAACACTTCCCTGTCGTACTCCAGATCTTACTTTGAACCAGTCTGTGTTGCCTTCCTTCGTTCTTACTGAGCGTCTGTTGTTGGTGTATAGAGCTCTGACAGTATCTAACATTTTTCCTCTGACGCCATACTTTTCAAAAGTCTTTCAGAGTTTTGCTTGGTTCACTCTGTCAAAAGCCTTCTCCTGGTCTATAAAGACGATGTTGGATTCTTTGTTGTGTTCGATTGTTTTCTTGCATATCTGTCTTAACTTTGTTTAAATTTCTCTCTACAACAGGTCTTATCCATTTTTGTTGTATCTTTGCGTATATTTTCCCTGCGTGGCTTAATAAAAGAGATGTCTCTGTACATTGTGCAGTCGCGTTTGTTGCATTTCTTTTTCCATAATGGGACCGCTATGGCTTTTGCCAGTCATCCGGGCTTTTCCTTTGCTTCTAGGATCTATTGAAAATTCGCCTCAGCCAAAGTACACAGGTGTTTCCACAAGCTCTTATGGCTTCAAATGTGATGTCATCTGGTCCTGGGGCTTTGTTCGTATGGCTGGTTTTGAGTGCCTTTTCAATTTCACTAAGAAGTATGGGTGGTTCTGTTTGTTCTCCATATAATGGTTGGAACTCTTCTTGCTGTCCGTGGCAAGCTTCTGGGTTGTGTGGTTCTTGGAAGTAATTTTCCCTTTTTTTCTTAAGTTAATGGCATGCGTGCTGAGAATGGCATTACGCTCTTTATCGTTTATAATGCATGTCGGGTTGTATGGGTCTTTTCTCACCCGCATGCTGTTCACACTTTTATAAAACTCTCTAGGGTTTTCCTTGTAGATTTTGGTTAGTTTCTCGCCATTTATTTTCCATGCTTTTTCTTTAGCAGATTTGATAATTCTTTTGGTCTCTCTTCTGTCTTTCCTGTATTAATATAGTCTTCTTCGGTCTTTGACTTCTGCCATTTCTTGAATAGATTCTTTTTCATCTTAATTGCTTCTTTGGTTTTGTCATTCCACCAGCATGTTGTTCTACCTTTGTTTTTCCATACTTGTTTGATGCCACAGCTGTTTTTCAGTATTTCTGACAGTGATTTTTATAAATATTTGCCATTCGTCTTCTACGTCGTTTGTCTCTAGTGGCAGCTTATTGTACTCTTTGGTAATGTCACCCTCGATTGCCTTCTAAGAACTTGATGTCTGGTTCTTCCAATTTATTTTTTTTAGGTTGGCTGTGGGTTTTCCTTTGTTCTTCTTTGTTTGCTTTACATTGCTGGTTGTGAGAGTAAGTATCACAGGTCTGTGGTCCGTGTCGATGATGTTGTTTGGAACCGCTCTCGAATCTTTGGCTGTATGTCTTTGTTTTCAGCTCATCAGGACGAAATCAATTTGTGATACATGGCTCAGGTCATTCCATCTGTACTAGGTCTTGATTTGGCTTAGTCTGTGTTGGAAAAATGTGTTCGTAGTCAGGATGTCGTGCTCAGGGCATAGGTTTAGTATCACTTCTCCATTGCTGTTGCAGTCTGTATCTTTATCACTGTGGGGTCCCAAGTACTCTTCCCAGGGGGTTCTTCTTTGTCCAACTGTGCCATTAAAATGTCCCAAGATAAATATATCTTCTTTGTTCTTGATGGTGTTAATGTGATCACTCAGGCCTTAGGACATGATTGTCTATCTTCCTCTGCATAGCTGTCTTTACAAGGAGCGTATGTTTGGAGGTACTTCGTTGTTTTGCCATCTTGTTGATTTGCCACCCTCTATGAGTTTTATGCTCACTATTCTTTCTTAGATCTTGTTGATTTCATAGATTGTATCCATTTTGACTGGGTGTATGATGAAAGCCACATCATGTTTTGCTCTCTCATTTTCAGGTGTTTCGTTCCAGATCAGTTGGTAGCCTTTATGGGTAAGCTTGCTGTGGTTGCCTCTCTTCCGTAAATCTGACAAGCCCATGAATGTTATTTTTTTTTCTTTCCAAGGAATTTACTATTTCTGGTTCTTTGTCTCCAAGTCCGCTGACATTCCATGTGCCTATTTTAATCGTTGTTCTAGCTCGCTGTCCGTTTACTTTTCCTGGACTTTTACCGTTTGAATCAGTCCGTGTGTTCTCGTTTCTTTTTCTCGTAGGATAAACAAATGTATTATGAAGAGTGGTTTATCAAGACATGGACATTTTTCAGAACATGTCAACTCCGGAAAGTTTATATCCAAATGAGGCCCAGAAGTGTAAATGAAGAGCTCAGCCCATGTTGCCGAAGATGCGGCCATGAAAAGGAGTATACCAAACATATGTTTGAATGTC
>NW_004797387.1:711918-713827 GCF_000002075.1 Aplysia californica
TAAAGTGCCTTTCCCAAGGACACACCGTCGGGCCCCTGACGGGATTCGAACCCACGACCTTACGGTTGCGAGGCCGAGAGCCTTACCACTAGGCCACCGACGCCACCACCACCACCACCAACAATAACAACAACAACAAAGACAAAATATAAAGATGCACAAGTACACCAGCAGCTAGTGACTGGTGCCAAACAGGAAGTCATAGAATAACGAGAACACGGACAGATTTGACATTTCATAGGAAAGACGTCTCTCGTTCTTAAAGCCCTTTCTTCTCGTTCTGGTGCCATGTGCATGATTTTATTCGTATCAGACAATCATCAGAATGTGGGTAAAAAGTGCAATGATGTTTCAACTCTAAGATGACTCAATACGATTTCGAATTACAATATTTTAGACAGATCTAATCCATTTGTTTTTATTTGACCATTCAATTTGTTCTCGCTTTTTTTCAAATATTCTAAACCCCCCCCTCCCAACCCCCAATTATATTCTGGACACATTATACCCCTTTCTTGTTCTCCTTGCATGGTGAGAAAAGATTCGCAGCTATACACCTATTTGGGTATCACCGACACTGGCGGCGCGTGGGATTGTGCAGAGTGTTCAGTGAACAGGCTGGTCAAATTGACAGGTGGACGCCAATCACATTTAATTAAATAGATCAGGTCTTTCGTAACTCCAACATTATTCATATTTTGTAACATCAAACCAAGTCAAGTTACTCAGCTCTGGTTGGTAAAACAAGTGTGACTTTCAAATTCAAAGCGGCATGAGCTTGACCCGATCATGATCTGATACATTATATGAGTAGTATGTGTTTCCCCTCCTGTTCTGTTTAACACTTTACACGAAATTCTCTTTTGGCTCTGTCCTTTCCCAGATGGACGTTAAACTCGTGGGCCCCACCTCTTAAATAACATAATAGTGTTATGATAGAGGAGTTAAACCCATACCATTTTACTATTTTGTTATGTTTAGTCTTGAAATGAATGTGCGCAACTCAGAAGGGCAAAACGGGGCTTTCCCTGGGAATTATTGACATTATTCTTGAAAACAACGCTCAGTGTAATTAAGATTGGTTCCGCCTCCGTGCGCGGGCCATGGAAAGACAAGAAAGCCCACGAACTGGAGAGTTGGTTGTGTGTGTGTGTGTGTGTGTGTGTGTGTGTGTGTGTGTGTGTGTGTGTGTGTGTGTGTGTGTTTGCGCTGAAATGTGAGTGATGAATAAAGTTGGCTCGAGGAGCCACACTAAGCTACTTAGCGCTCACTTCTCGAAAAAGTGTACAAGTAATCTGACCTACCGGGTATCGCCACTGGTCTCCGACGCTATCAGTTGATAAACATGGAAGCTGATTAAATAAACAGGAAAGAGAACAAGATCAACTCACGAATAATGGGATGAACATTTCATTTCAATTTAATTTCATTGACTGACTGGTTGATTGATTGATTGCTTGCTTGCTTGATTGATTGATTGATTGATTGATTGATTGATTGATTGATTGATTGATTGATTGACTGATGCCTTTTCCTTCCCATGGTACCGTTGGGTGTCGTGATGAGAATGTCATCGTCTGTTATCTACGAGTCGAGGAGGGTAAGGTCGCTGGCTCTGAAGGTGACCTCTACAGAGTCGATCCAGCAGCATCCTGGTCTTCCTCTGTATCTCCAGCCAGTGTGTCTTGTGTTGTAGCTCGCAGTGCTGGTTGGTCTGAATCTGAAAGTAAGTATTCATGATAGGTGGTCTAACCGATGAAGCGATAATGTATCATAATGCTGAATTACAGTAAAAATAATCAAGAGTGCTATAGAGAATAGCACTTTGTTTTATTGTTAAATGTTACATTAAACTAGGCACACCATGACTTTTCTTCCTTCGTAATACACCAAGCCCCACCCCCACCCC
>NW_004797387.1:713949-714958 GCF_000002075.1 Aplysia californica
GCCCAAACAAACAAACAACCGACACAGTTTAGATAATTCAGCAGACAGGCTTAAACTTTTCTCACCAGGGCCAAACCACCCAGGCTGAGAGGGATACAGGAGGAAGAATGAGATGCTTGATCAAAATTCTCCCACACGCAAATCGAACTCAGAATTTTTGCTAGCATTCACTAAAGACGCTGGTTGGTTTTAGATCACTACGAAAGACAAAAGGATACCTGTCAACAGGTAGGATAGAGAATGATTTTTTATTCTCATTAATTTTTTTAAGATTCGCAGTTAGAAATCAAACCAATCTACGTTAATTTATGTCAGTGCTAATAATTATATAAACTGCATCTTCTTAGCCTGCTTGATGTAGGCCTATCCTCAGTAATAATATTTTTATTAGATCTAATAAGGCTTTTAAAAATTGACATACGGGAACTTTCTTATGCAATCTTAATGAAGTATTTATCTGTTTGTCTAT
This sequence comes from Aplysia californica, assembly GCF_000002075.1. Lineage (NCBI taxonomy): Eukaryota > Metazoa > Mollusca > Gastropoda > Aplysiida > Aplysiidae > Aplysia > Aplysia californica. The sequence goes on from NW_004797387.1 coordinate 714,419, forward strand.
CTGCCTGTCTGTCTGTTGAGCGAGTTGGATTTTGTCGCTGGGCTTAGGCAAGTAGATAGTTTAAAATGGTATTGAGCAACGAGGCAGTCTGAATTATTCTGTGCTACTGCTCAGTTACCAAGGGATGTAACCCATGAAACAATAAAATAAAATTGAGTCGTTCCCTTTTGTTATGCCTCAATTTTTTTTTTTAACTACATTTCTGTACTTTTTAGTATTGTAAAGTTTTACTCTCCCATTAACACAGTTTAGATCATTTGAGAGGTAGGCTACTTCGATAAAAATATTTTACCAGAGTTCATATTGTAGTTTCATTCTGGGTAAACAGTTTTGACTAGTAATTACTGTTGCTTAGGCTTGGTTTAGTTTGTAGTACGCTTCAAATTACATGTATACTAATTTATACTCACTGTACATGTATAATAGACTTATATAATATAACCGTACCTGTCGAATACGCGAACCAGGAACCCAGAAAAATTATTAGCTCTTAGACTTATTCTTACTTGGACAGTGGAATTTTGGGGGAGAGGGGAGATG
>NW_004797387.1:715058-718482 GCF_000002075.1 Aplysia californica
CTTTAGAGGGAAGAGGGTTTTATTCTGAGATTCTTGCGATAAGGCAAGTCAGCAGACTTACTTTATGTTTTAAAACCCATTTATCTCATTACTATTACTGATGTCTAAATGTAGATGTCATAGAGGCTCCAAATTATTTTTAAAAATCAGTACCTGCTTAACAACAACGGTGAACAACTTCTCTGTTAAAGAAAGACGGGGTGGGGGTGGAACGAGTTTGAGTCTTCTTTAACACTACGATAGTAGTCTCCAACTGAGATCCCATCGTTTATGATCCCGTCGTATCCCTTAGATTCCGTTGTTATTTTTTTATATTTTTAAAAAAGAAATGAGCCCCCAAAAAGCAACAAATTTTACTACTTATAAGTCACCCCTAAGATCCCACTCTCTAGTCTGAAGTTCTCACATTTTAGATCATGTTTTACGGAACAAAAAACATTCATAGATCATTAACACTTATACATACGATCACATCCCCGCTCTAAATTTCTCGATGAGTGGTACAATGTTCGCTTCAGACTCAGGGGCCTTATCATGAAAGGATCATACCCAGCTAGGTGTGAACTTTTCGTCGCCTTTGATTTCTCCGAGCATCCAACTACAGCTAGGCGTGATCCGGTAGGCAGGGTCAACAGGGCCGCATCAGATGGTGGATCGCATTTTTAAAAAACCCTGTGATTTCATTGGTGCTTCTGTTTCCCTGATCATCTTTCAGGTGTGCACAAGGAGCTTAGAACTGTAAACTCCTTGATATATATATATATATATATATATATATATATGTTACAGTAAGAATACGTACCTAGTGAGTACGCGTAATCACTGAATATTTTAGTGAATACACGCAATCCCCGTTCCACTCCAGGGTTTCACGTAATCACTGAAAGTGAAAGTTCTAGTGATAACACGAAAACCCTAAAATTAGACACGTATCATTTTACGTGTGTTTACTATTGAGCATTCAGTGAATTCACGTAATGGCCCCGCCACTGTACACTGACCAAGTTTGGTGTGCTTGTTTTGAACCACAAATACTCGTAGTTATTTAGTGAGCTTGTTTTGAACCACAAATACTGTCAAGAGCGCCCCACATCTCAACTGACCATGGTGGAAGAGACAGGATGCTGAAAGAACTGCAAAAGAAATAAGCAAACCTTCCAACTAAAGCCGTTGAACTGTTCAAGTCACTCTGTCTAGAATGCCAAAAGAAACGAAAACGGCGGATGACGAAGGGTGTTGTCGTTCGTCCAATACTCACCAAGGAGTTCTCGCCAAGGGTCAGGTGGATCTTATTGACATGCGAAGCATGCAGAGTGGATCCAATAAGAAATGGATGATGGTGTACCAGGACCACTTGACGAAGTTTTGCATCCTTCGAGCCTTGACGTCTAAAAGAGCTGCAGGGGTCGCTTTTCATTTACTGGACATTTTTCTGCTCAATGGTGCACGCGTTATTCTAAAAAGCAACAACAGATCCGAGTTCACTTCACAGGTCATCACAGAGCTGAAGAAAGTTTGGCCAAACCTAAAAATGGTGGATGGTAAGCCTCGCCATCCCCAAAGTCAGGGCTCGGTTGAGCGAGCAAATGGTGATATTAAAGATATGCTCGTGGCTTGGAAGGCTGATAATGACTCACAGGACTGGCTTACGGGCATCAAATTTGTTCACTTCCAGAAAAATAGTTCTCTTCATTCCGGGACAAAGTGCTCTCCATATTCCGCAATGTTTGGCTGTGAAGCTCGTGTTGGACTTACTACTTCGTCTTTGCCGGAGGAAGTGATTGCTCGGATAGAGACTGAAGAAGATTTTCTTGCCGTCAATGAAAATCCTCTCTCTCTCTCCCTAACTGATGGAGCGGCAAACCAGATCCAAACTGCAAGCGACGAAACACCAACAGTTAGTGTGACAGACGGTGTTCTACTTCCAGTCCAACTTGAAAGCACATCAGCACAAGACATCGATCTATCCACAGGACCTTCATTGCCCACAGCAACACCATCAGTCTACGATGTTGACTGTCCTGGTTCTTATGGACAATCGGAAGACCATGTGACGTCTCTCTTACCCTCTCCATCTGACAGTCCTGGTCCCCTGCTAAAAACCTTAGGGTAGAAGAACGCATCAAACAAATAAACATGCATCGTCGTGAAGCAGCCAATGCACGAACTTGTCAAGCAGAAAGAATAGTTAAAAGAAGTGGTGTAGATATGTGAGCTGGTAAACAAGGAGACAACGTTTGTGTGCCAGTTCCACTTGTTGATCGAGGGGGAGTCGATCCTAGACATATTCTTGCTGTCATAATTGACAGACGAGAAGACACAGACCAATAAAGATAGCCGTAAAAACTGGTATTCTCAGTGGTTTGTATTTCGGAAATCTATTCGATCTATGCCCTGAGCGTCTTCTGAACACTTACGACATGAACACCGAAACAATATTTTAACTACATTCGGCGGTGATTTTTCAATTCTATTCAGGTGGACAAAGCTTCACAGGATGCAACTGTGCTGGTGCCAAAAAGTGCTGTTCAAGACGATGTAAATGTCGTAAAGCAGGGCTTCAGTGTAACTCACGCTGTCAATTGTTGTAACAAGTGACGACGTCGATGGATTTTAAGTTTTTAACTGAAAACTGAAACAACAACAACAGCAACAACAATGGTGTCGGCCACTAAAAAAAAATTAAATGCTTTGTTTTGATATTGTGGAGCAGGTGTGTGTGTGTGTGTGTGTGTGTGTGTGTGTGTGTGAGAGAGAGAGGAAGATTGAGAGAGAAAGCGAGAGAGAGTTTTGAGACAAAGAGAGAGAGAAAGACAGAGAGTGAGAAGGAGAAAGAGTAAGACAGATGGATGGACGGATGGGTGGACGGTGGGTAATGGCACCGGGAGCCAGCCCGGGTGTTCGAGAGAGAGAGAGAGAGAGAGAGAGAGAGAGAGAGAGAGAGAGAGAGAGACAGAGAGAGAGAGAGAGACAGAGAGACACAGTGAGAGAGACAGAGAGAGAGACAGACAGACAGAGAGAGAAAGAGAGTGGGAGAGAGAGAGAAAGTAAGACAGATGGATGGACAGAGGGTAACGGCACCAGGAGCCAACCGGCCAAGGGTGGTCTGGTGTTGTCCTCCTCAGGAGCTAGCCGGGGTTGTCTATCTCTCTCTCTCTCTCTGTCGTCAGGCGCCACCACAGAGCAGAGCAGGCGGCCGATCCTCTAGTGCCCCTGGTCTAAGCCGCATTGATTTCCTATCAAACCCAGCCCTGCCTCCCAGACTCGGGGATCCTGATGGATGGCCGGGCGCGGATCGCCTGGACAAGACAATCTTTTCCCCCCCCCCGTGTTGTTGTTGTTGTTTTTTACTTTACGTGAAAGGAAGGAACCGACAGGGGGGATTTCGCCTGCTCTCACACAGAGTGGGGTGGCCGGGAAGAGT
>NW_004797387.1:720025-721333 GCF_000002075.1 Aplysia californica
TTTTCGGTCGCTACCCGGATTCGAACCCGGGACCTTTGAATGAGAGGCCAACACCTTAACCTCTAGGCCACGAGAGCCCCCTTGTTATTGTGTGTTTTCCCCTGGCTCCCCTACTTCACAATGTTTCCTTCAAGCACCTCTTTCACAATGGTCTATTGTCGTTTTCAGTGGTCTAAGAATTGAATTTTTCTACATTTACCTTTATTCAGCAAGGGTTGTTTTGTGTCTAGAAACTGAAAACTCCTCATTGTTTGTCTTTTTCGTTTTCCAAACTTATTTAGGCCATTCTACGGTAGCACCACCCCTCAAACGATCTGAAGTCGACACGAGTAGGCTTCGGCCGCCGCCCGGGCAAAATTCAAAAACAATTTCCTACCAACTCAAAATGATTGGTGTCCCACGCGCTCATAAATTATGACCTTATGCAGTTGCGAGCGCCGCAAAACACTTACAATCTACTAAAACAACAACAACAACAACAACACCCCCCCCCCCCCCGCCTTAATGGTGTTCACATCGAGGCCTGCCTTTGCTGCTGTTCACTTCTACTACTTTCACAATTTTAGAAAGATTTTCGTTCGTGTTGGCAAGCAAAAATATAATCATCTGCGTATCTCAGGTTATTGATGTTGCTACCCCCGTAAAGTGACTCTCTGTAGGTTTTGAGATTCTCTAAAAATAAACTCTGTATAGGTGTTAAAAAAGACAGGGAGAGAGGACACAACCTTGTCTCACTCCTCAGTGGATTTCAGTAAATTCTGATTGTGCATTACACACTTTAATTGCTGCCTTTTTCTGCCAGTAGAGATTTCTTATGATTCTTATACTTACATCCTTGCCATCAATACCTATCTTCTTCAAACACTCAGTCAGCCTGATGCAGACGGAGACAAAGTTCAAACTTTGATAGGCATTAAGTTGTGAAAACAGCTTCCGTTAGGAATGAATACTCGCAAATCTAAACATGTTTTGTACAGTCATTTACCTTAACAGAAAAATAATTCTATGACCTAATATGAGACGCTTTGCAAGATGTAAAAGGGACAGGCGTTTTTTGTATCTAAGCACTTAAACGAATGAATGAGACTTATTTCACGCAACTTGAGAAGCCCCAAGGCATAGGTTTGGAAGTGGAACTGGGGCAAAAAAACATGTTGCATAAGGTGCAACTTATTTTTCTCACATTGACAGAGACGTGCATTGTGTATTGTAGTACAGTAGCTTTAACAATAACAGCGTTGCGAGTAAAAGACATTTCAAAAGCTGTTTATTCTGTTTCATAATTGTTTTGTATTATGACGTCTTCTA
>NW_004797387.1:721646-730144 GCF_000002075.1 Aplysia californica
GACGAAAAGAAATAGGGTTTGTTTATGGTGGCGGCTGGTGGTGGGTTGCTGCGCAGGGGGTTAATCGAACTGGGAAAACTCACGCCTTATAAACATCACTAGCGGAGTTTGGTGTACATGATAGCAAAGCGGGAACAGCACAATCGTAGTGGTAGGCCTACTAGGACTAGTCAGGCCTACCCAGCCTACCGCTACAACTACAACACAGACAATTTGGCTTCCTCATTGCATGTATTTTGAAGAAGATTTTTTGCTGGTAGGCAGCAGTTTCACGAGGTTTCTTCCACCGGACATTGGAAGAAAGAAGACATGCAGTGTACACAAGAATAACAAAAGAAGACCCATTGACGGTTAATACCACCACCTTTTCCACGAGTTTTTAGAGAGAATGAATCTTATTACGTTTTACTACATTTTGAAGTAGGTAGAATCTTCTACCTAGAACGTGGCACGAATTACGACCAGCTCAGTTGCTACAGTGATCACACAGGAGCAAAATTTGGTAACCGATTACACCACACCCCGGCGCGAGACGCGGGTCAAGAACCAAAAGATGGTTCTGGATTCTGGTAACTTTACCCGCCAGGCGGCAAATTAGCAGGGCCTCTGCCTACACACACGCGTTGACCATGTACATGTACTATGAACGCTAACATAAAAGAGAGTGTCACATTACTCGGTCTCCCGCGGTTGAGACAGGGCGTGCGATTTCTCAAAAACTGCCGCTACTAAATTTATAAACATTGGCATAGTCTGCGCTCATATGACCTTATTATGCAGTTGCGAGCGCCATAAAACCTCTACTGAAACTAAAAATTGGCGTAGTCTGTTTTCTTGCAAACAATTTTGACACAACTCCTGCGAACGTACCTAATGTTCCGCTCATCACTCTTTCAACCAAACACGTCTGGTACAAGAAAAAAGAGGCTAGAGTACACTCCTTCCCCTTTACCCCTACTCTCCCCCTTTCCAAACTGAAAACTCTCAGTGTGCGCTCCGTCTTCGAAATGTGCGCAATGTGTTTTGTTGGATGTGAACTCAAGCAAACACACAACACCCTCTTTCATTTCTTTGTCACTCTCTCTCTAGTACAGTAACACCTCTAATCTTTGGGTACTAACAAAAAGCACAATACTCTCCTTCTTTTCTTTGTATGTCACTCTCTTGTACATTAACACCTCTAATTTTTAGGTACTTACATGACCAATTTGAGTTGCAAGTGCCGTGCGCAAAACTCTTACTAAAACTAAAAGCAAAAAAAAAAAACCCCTCTTCTGTTTCTTTCGTCTTACAATCTTCTTCATCTCTGCCTACAGGGTTCTCGTGGTCTAGAGGTTAAGGGTGTTTTCCTCTCATTCAATAGTTCCCGGGTTCGAATACGGATAGCGACGGAAAATTTTCTTCTCTAAAAATGTCTACTTTCACCTTCTTTCCTGCTCTGCGACAATGTTCTGGAGTCTACGTTCATCTCCAATGTCTGCCCCCACCCCTTCACCTCCTTTGTCCGTCTAATCTGCGCTCGTGACTCTTTCAGCAGCCTTTCTATTGCTACTCATTGGCTCTTTCTTACTGCTGTCTGTAATAGTGTTGAAAGGGACGTTAAACCTATACCATTTCACAATTTTTCACTGCTTTCTTTCAACAACACCCCTTATTTTACGGTAGGAAAGATCTACAACTAGCCATCTTGGATAAGGGCAAAAAATCTCTGAGGTCCAATGTGCAAGTTGCGCAGGTTAAAGATCCCTTGGCGGTCCAAAATCAATAAGAGTGGGCTTCCGCCGCCACCCGGGCAAAATTCAAAATTTCCTACCAACCGAAAATGCTTAATGTGTCCCGCGCACCCATATGACCTTACACAGTTGCAAGCGCCGAAAAACACAACCCCCCCCCCCCCCCCCCTCTCCACACACACACACACAAATAATCTAATTATTAAAAAAAAGAATAAAAAGAAAAAATCTGTATACTATGGAGACCCACTTAAAATATGCTTAGGTAAAAACAACAAAGAGTTACAGTTTACGAACCCCCCTCCCCCTTCCCCCAGGCATCCAACATAACCCGTCCACGACAAAGATATTGAGAATCTTTGCGCTTGGTGTGAAGCGCAAACCGTTATAAATAGCGGGCAAGACCGTTCGGATTATTATTCACTGTACATCGCCTATAGGCTATCAAGTAACGATAAATCAACTCGTATGTACATTATAATACATTTGATACCTGTAATATTATCTTTGGAAGTTTTGAAAGGCTGCCATTCTGCTCTCTGCCAGACGCTGGGTACATAATACACGTTTGGGCTGAAGCAAGGTAAATAAAGCTAGTTTCTTACTTTACTCACGTTCTTCTTTTTTTCTGTTCTTTCTTTCTTTTTTTTTTTTTTTGAATATTGTTTAGTCTATCTCGAATTTGTTTGTCTCTGTCTAGATCTAGTATGATTATTATCTCTGTCTCTGTATTCTTGATCAAACACAAAACAAGTAAATAACTTTTCAACATTTCGGTCAAATTCTTCTTTTTTGGGGCATCATATCTGTTACTTTCGTTATGCATGTACTTTTTCTTTTTTTTAATTGTAGGGGTTAAATCTTTCTTGGAAAGATGAGGGGAAAACTAGTGTGTGTTTAACGATTCTGTCACCAGACAGAGTAGTGGCACGGTATAGCGGTGTATCATTCCTATAAACACTATCATTATCAGAATGAATTATGTAGGATATCTTAAGACATGGTACCGCATTCTGCGCATATTTTCAGCTCAGCACCAACTGGGTGGGGAGTCTCGAGAATTCCCCAAACAAAGCATGTTCTAGAATGCCTATTTGGGGATTCAAACTAAGGTCTCGTTCATGGGAGCCGTGCATGATACAAACTGAACTGAACTGAACTAGTCTTGTTCATTAGAGTGAGAAATAATCGAAAGAGTGAACAATTTCAGATTACTGGCTTTCGAGAGAAGTCACTCGGCTCCTTGCTCAGGAAAAAAAAACGAACAAAAAACAAAAACAACCCCGTCCCCCAATCTATGAAACAATATGAAACAATTTAGATTTTTTTTAAAAAACGGAGTCGGGCTAGTTTGACTGCGCTCATCGATGAAAACTAAGACAGGATTTATGGTGAAAGCAAAGTTGAGATACTCTATGGTGTTAGATATTTTCACGTCGCTACCAAGCATAATATATATAGCCTATATATATATATATATATATATATATATATATATATATATATATATATATATATATATATATATATATATATATATATATATATATATATATATATATACTATTATAGTATATATTATATATCCTTTGAGACAATGGGAGAGTTCAACCATAACACCACTGAAGCCAACATACGGACTCTCAGATATTATGGAAATGCTAAAATGTACCTTTCTTTGTATAAAACTAATAGAAAGTAGATAGTCTGGGTGGGGAGTCTCGAGTACGATGAATTGTTATAATAATACTTTACAATGTGTGATACCATCGCTGTCCATATACAAAGAAAAGGAGGAGCTGTAGACATAATATGTTCAGTCAAGAGCTCATAACATTGACAGTATTTTCTACAGAAGTGATTTTTTTCTCTACACGAAGGGCGCCTGTACCACCAGGAGCAACAACAGCAAGAATAATTTGTAGTTTTTTTGTAGCCCCCACTCCCTAATCGAGCATCTATAGGCCTGATCTCCAGGTCAATGAAATTGATCGTTAAAAGCGACATTCGAGATAAAAAAAAAAGTATATACCCACATGTTTTAACACAGACAGTCAAGCACACGCACGCACGCACACACACACACACACACACACACACACACACACACACACACACACACACACACACACACACACACACACACACACACACACACACACGTTCGCACGCACGCGCACGCTCCCGCATACGCTCCCTAGATACTGTAGAACCTGTGTAAGACTTAATCGCAAGGGAGTCAGAAAAAATATTCTGTCTTAAAACAGACATTTTCCGTCTTAGAGAGGGGAATGTAGGGAGCGATGAATAGGGATTTCAGAGACCAGCCGGTAGAATCAGGGGTCGCTTGTTGGTCGGAAAGCAGTGGTCAAAACTTCACACATTTCAAGTGCTATCCTCTGTGGTAATGGAATGCGTCAATCCTACCTATCAATTGCCACCAGTGCTTGCTTTTTGATCTATTAGAAACAGAAGCGTTAGGACTTCTCTTTTGATCCCACCATTACCCCCCCCCCCAAAAAAACCCACAAAAAACCCCCCAAAAAACCCAACAACCAACAAACAAACAAAAAACAAAACAAAACAAAACAAATAAATAAATAGATACATAGATAAATAAATAAATAAATAAATAAATAAATAAATAAATATTTTTAAAAATAAAAAAACAAAAAAATCATTGTCATAAGCACAATCAACCACTGCCATCCCTCCCGCGTATGTAACAACGGTTTCAGCTCCTCTTTAAATCTCGATCAGAGCGGCAGGCATTGGCCAAACTACGTGTACCTCTAGCATCTGGCTACTCATGAAAATGTCCATGCTGGGGCGCCACTCGGGCACATTTACAGGCACTAGTGAGATTTCTTACACACACCACCCTGATAATCTTCACAGCTAAGGGCTCACATGGATGGGGTAATACTACGCCCACATTGCACCGCCACTCCCCTTTCTCGCCCGGCGGCATGGAGTATAATTTAGAACCGATGAAACAAAACTTGATAACATGTGATTTCGTTTCAAATGATGGCTGAGTGGACAAAGATGTCTCCCAAAACGAATTTCTCTTTCCGTTTCCACGTTAGACAGGTTCTTGACATGTAGAGGTAATTATAGAGGGGTTTATCAGGGGAGGGGGGGGGATTCCGTTATGACAGGATTCCGTCTTACACAGGTTTCGTTAAGACAGATTTGACTGCGCTTCCATAATAACAACGAAACCTGGAAAGTTGATGCAAAATAACGCTTCCAATCCCGGTGAGCTGGTTACTCTCCACAGCTTGAAGGACTGTCATCATAGCAGAGTAATTAATTAATTTTTATTTTTCAGGTCCAGTCTCACAATGGTGTCAGGGTACGCTCTCGTCCTTGTGGCTCTGATAACCCTCCTGCTTTTCGTACTTAACCGCAAAAAGAAAACGAACGTCCCTGGTCCGCCTTTCCTTCAAGGTCTGAAAGAATTCTCAAGGAGCGTCAAGTCGAACAAACTCCATGTCTTGGCTGCCAAGTGGGCGGACAAATATGGCGACCTCGTGTCGGTGAACGCCGTAATCAGCAAGGTCGTCTTCATCAACAGTCCCGCGCTCGCTCGTAAACTTCTCTCAGACCCTAGTACGAGAGACATCAGCAACGACAGACCTCCGACTTACCTAGGCAAAGTATTCTTAAATGGATACAAAGACATTATAACTGCCCCGCATGGGAAAGAACATAGCCAGAGGAGAAAACTCTTTCACAACGTTCTAAAGTTCTACGGTGAAGGAGTTCAGGGCTTTGAAAATCTAATGACAAACACAAGCAAACATTTGTGTGAGCGTCTGGCAAAGTACACTGGGAACACACCCCTAGTGACAGAAATCAGTGGTTACATCGGCTGGGTAGTTGGACTTTTGCTAAAGGGAAAGGACGTTGCTCAAGAAGACATTGAGTCAATGCAGAAGTATATTGGAATAGGAAATGAAGCTTTTATATTAGAAAATGAAATCTTCCTAGAATCAATTCCTTACATAGCACAGGTTCCTGGTTTCCGGCTGAATGAGCTGGTGAAAGGGTTTGAAAAGGTGGACAAAGAGATTGACGTAAGATTCCTAACATCTGTTCGAGAAACCTTCAAGAAAGGCGAAAAGACTGGCATCATAACTGATTTGTTGGAGCAACAGAACCAATTAGATAAGAAAGGGAACTTCGCTGACATGTCCGATGAAATTGTGCTCTGCCTTGTCAAGAATATCATTGCCGCAGCCAACCTTACGACAGCAGGGACTCTCAGTGCTTTAATTTTGTTGATCATCGAAAACCCCAAGATACAGGAGCGTATCTATGCAGAGATCTGTGAAGTTATCGGTGATAACCCTCCGAGTTTTGACCACAAACGTCTAATGCCTTACACGGAAGCGGTGATCCTGGAAACATTAAGATATTGTACAGTAACGCCTTTCCTTCTACCCCACTACGCCAGGGAAGACATCGACTTCAAGGGTAGTTTCATTCCTAAAGGAACCTTCCTTCTCCTGAATGCATGGTATTTCCACCGCAGAGAAGATTTGTGGGACAAGCCCTGGACCTTCAACCCCGACAGATTCCTAGACGCTAACGGCCAACTGTTGTCTACAGAACATCCAACACGCCAGAACCTTCTGGCGTTTGGAACCGGCAAACGTGCTTGCCCTGGGGAAAGTTTCGCGAGGCTCCGCATCTTTTTCATCCTGGTCACATTGGTCCAACAATTTCGTTTTCTTCCCCCTGTTGGCGCTGAGCTCCCTTCAACGAACCCGGAGAATTGGGAGACGAAATCTGTGATGGCACCGCATGACTACACATGCCGCTTGGAGCGTCGGTCTGCTGCAGAGGCTGGAATATAGAACTCATGGCGGAGAGGTGGTGGGCGGGGGAGGTTGGGATTGTTGAGGGGGTGAGGGAGAGTGGGTACTGAAATGATGGTGTTCTGCTGTCCCTACACCGAGTTGAAACGACTCACATTGGACAAGATGACATAAAAACCTATAGCAGTGACCACTATAAAATATAATGTGTATTTGAAGCCTCACGCTAGTCTTCTGCTAAAGATCTAATTCGAGGATAGGAAGGAGAAAGAACAATTATCGATTTCAAAGAGACATTTTCAAGACAGTAAAAAAAACCCAACAACCAAGCTGTTTACAAGTTTTCTTCTCGTGGAGAGTTAATAACAACATCTTTTCTTACTTTTTTTTCCACTGGCTGATTTTACTTAGTTCAGCCGTGTGGGGAGAATATTTTTATCGAGGATCTCAGACTTTCTGCTGGGACGTTGTATCCCTTTCACCGCGGGTTAGCCCCACAAGGCATGGTCGAAACTCGCCAACTCGCTTTTTGCATGATCTAATTTGTATATGTGGGGGCGTAAAAAGGCTAACATTAAATTCTATCATTTGTTTGTAAATGCCCATTTTGTAAATATGTTGCCCTTTGGAAGTCTACATCCATGATTTTCTGAACTCACGTCAACTGGCATTTCAGGAACGTTTTGGATAACAAGCCACAATAATACGCGACATGTCCCATTCTCTTTTAGGACATTTGTTCGCGCTCTGATATTATAATATGCATAACTGTCTTCGTAACTTTTGTCCATCAATTTTTATGCCATTTTAACTTCTTGATTTTATTTTGTATACAAAACCGTTTGAATTGAGAAGTTAATGTAAATATGACATTTTAATGCACAGTTATTATTATGATTATATTTTGATCGTTTAGTGCTTCAGTTTAGGTGTGACTTCAGAATGGAAGCTTTCAGTGATAAATTCAACAAATTTTGAACATTTTGCTATAATGGCAAACGTCATATCTGTTATCTATCTATCTGTTTATGTGAGTTACTACGTGATCAACACGGTATTCTTCCCCTTCCCATGGGGGGGAGGGGGGTTCGATCAAAAACAAATCCGATAAGATGTGCAACACTATATAAAATATGTTAGTCGAGCATCTTAAATTCTTCTTCATAACACTTGTCTTGCCTCATCAATTGAAATTTACTTTACTTTTCCGATCCAGCGGCCATTTGGGTTCTAGCCCTTCGCTCTGTCGATATGGCAAAGAACTTACAGGTTTTAATCAGCTCTGCTTTGTCGCTGTATAAGAGTATTTCCGATGTCTGAGAAGGCAGGTAAGTAGGTGCTACGCAGGTCGCAAAGTGCAGGGCAGTTTTAAAGAGGTGGTGTGGTACTGTTTCATCCTGGCAGTCGCACAACGGGCAGTCGGGTGGGGTATCCTTGCGGACCCTATTAAGGTAGGAATTTAGTGGGATGTGTTGTGTTGTTCGCAGGCCTCATCAAATGAAGAATACAAAGATTTAAGACACCTAAAAAATTCTCTGTACATCTGCCACCGCACTGTGCTGGAATCAAATAAATTATGTCTATCGCCTCCCCCTCCCCCCCTTTTTTTTTTTAGGTAATAGATGCAAGATCAGTGAATACAATGTGCATTGTAAGAATATACAAATCATACTGCTCGTTCTTATCGACAACACAACATAATGTAATATAATATGTTTGTACACCTAATCTTACCCATTGTGTCCCATCTGTTTTCAACCGCTGCCTTTTGGTTGCTTTTCTTGCACTTCTACTAAACAAGCGAAACCCAGATTCTCAACTACGCTCAAATACGCACGCACTAACACCAACTTACACACACACACACTCTCTTTCTCTCTCTCCCCCTCTCTCTCTCTCTCTCTCTCTCACACACACTCACACACACAGACACACACAC
>NW_004797387.1:730740-733493 GCF_000002075.1 Aplysia californica
GAGAGAGAGAGAGAGAGAGAGAGAGAGAGAGAGATAGTTTCGTACCTTCTCAATTTATAAGATAACAATATTTTGACCATATTACAAACTGTCTTTACACACACACACACACAAACACACACACACACACAAAACACACACACACACACACACACAAACACACACACACATACACAACACACAGAGACATACATACATACAGTCGAACCTGCCTTAACGGAAACCTATGTAAAACGGAAACCTGTCTTAACGAAATCTACCCGCTCCCCCCTTGATATATTTCTCTTTAATTACCTGTATAAAACGAAACCTGTCCAACGCGGAAACGGAAAGAAAAATCCGCTCCCTTCCGAGGGTTTCACGTGACTAAGACGGAAAATGCTTAGCCCACTCAGCCCTGATTTGAAACGAAACTCGCAAGTTTGGTTCCGCCGGCTCTGAACTTAGCCTAACGCCATGGCCATGCCGCTGGGCGAGGAAGAGGAGTAGGGGGGCAATTTGGGGGTAGATGTTACACCATCATGTGAGCCCTGAGCGATGCAGATGGTCAGTGTGGTGTGGGTGTGAAATCTCACGACTTCCCTTGAGAGTGCTCGAGTAGCGAGCCACTACGGAAACTTTCCTTGGTAGCCAGAAGCCAGAGGTGTGAAATTAGATTGACCAATGCCTGCCGCCGTGATCGTACGACCAGCCCAGAAAAGAGTTCCTCGAATCGTTGTTGTTACAACGATGGCACTGAGGGGTGGCATTGGTGGGTGGGGCTAAGGGTGGAAGCAAATAAGATGTTCAAACCTTTCTGTTTTTAATAGGTCAAACAGTGGTCCTGTGAAAAGCAAGCACTGGTGGTAATTGGATACGTAGACTGACGCATGTCATTGTCGGACAGGATAGCAGCTGAGAGGTGTGAAGTTTTGACCACTGCTTGCCGATCGGACAAGCGATCCTTGATCCCACCGGCTGAGCCTTTGACCCCCCCCCCCCCTAAATTCCCCTGTCTAAGGCGGAAAATGTCTAAGACGGAATTTCCCCCCCCGTTCCCTTGCGATTCCGTCTTAGACAGGTTCGACTGTACATACACACACAATCACAGATACATACATACACACATATATACACACATACATACACACATACATACAATCATACATGACACATGTTCCGCGCCTTTTGACGATCGTATCATTGCGTGGCAATCTGAAAATTGCGTTAATATTTCATATACATGTATCTTAAAATATTTTTTTTATTATTTTAAAAATTTCACTTCCATCTTTATTCTTTTACTCACATCAAGGAACATTCACATATATTTTCTTTACTTTACTTTTATCCGCCGTTTATACCTTTTTGGGTGTCTCGTCTCTTAGGGTTTGTCCGCGCCAAAAGCAGTAGCTGCGCAGTAGTTGAGCCGAGCCGCTAAGAGCAGTTCTAGCAGTAGGCTCGAGTGTCCGCACCAAAAGCTGTTTTAGCAAGCTGTCCAGTTGCAACCAGCTCGCCGGCTGCTCCACCACTGCTCACTATCAGTCAGCTTGCATGTGTTCTCAGTTCTCACCAAAAGCAGTAGAAAAGCATTGTGTACTAGCTCTCTCTCTCTCTCTGCTAGCTCGCTGCTTGTATCGGAGACAGTTCATAACATGGTGGTCCGTAAAATATGTTTGATGCATGTGATGGACACTTGATCACTATTGACACAGTCTCTTGCATTTGATGGCGAGAAAGAATACTGGGATCGTCCCAGTAATGCCAAAAGAGACACGTGCGGAGAATTTCATCACCTGTTTCTTGACTTAAATGGATAGGAAGAGCGCTTTAAATCATATTTTAGAATGAGCCCAGAGACATTCTCTACCATTTTAGACCACGTTTGTTTTGTTTTTGTTTTGTTGAACTGGTTCAAGAGGAGAACGTAGGGGCTGTCTTCAGCTGTCTTGAGCTGATCGAGATACCTTGGCGAGGTTTGGCGGGAAATATCGGGTATGCTGAATTTAGAAATGACGAAATCACTGCTAGCATTGAGCGGTAGTAAATGCGAGGATATATTTTACAGCTCCCTGCTAGCAGTGCACTGCTCAAAACGGCACATATTGAACCACACTTTGGACTTCAACTACAACTAATTTCACGAAACGATTCTAGAAATGTGCCACAAAGACACGTCAAAACCATCGCCAAAACCACGGAAAATAAGGTCTGGTTCTCTGGGGTGTGTGATGATGCCGTACGCCCTAAAGAAAAAGAAGGCAGCATAAATGCTCCCCCCTCCCCCCTCCCCCCCCCCCGAAGCCTCCATTTTTTTCAGCGGAGGCCACTGCCATTGACTTGGCATTGGACTCCGCAGAAAATTCTTCCAAATCATCCTTTTACATTCTGACCAATGCTTTGTCTTGCCTCACTCCACTCACCAATCTAACACTTAAATAGAACATCAGTAATTGTTAACTTTTATTCGTTACCATCAAACAGATTCACTGCACAGGCGCGAACAATCTAACAGACAACTCTTCAAAGAAACACCTCACTCTCACGGCGTACAATACAACAAAGGCGCAATCATGATTCCAGGCAAGACTCTTGTTCAGTAGGTAGATTTAGCTACCTTCAGCCAGGTGGTTTGGGATCGTATCCAAACAGGAGGAAGTCTCTATGGAATCTCTCTTTGATCTTCTGTTTGAGCTCATCAGGCACGTCTCTGTTTGTGAAAGTGAAAGGGGTGAGAGGTCAGGGAAAAGGGGCCAAGGCAAGGGGGGGGGGGT
>NW_004797387.1:734718-736957 GCF_000002075.1 Aplysia californica
ATGTATACACAGAAAGTCTCAACCATCAATCGTTGCTATAAAACCAAGAAATAATACTAACCCCCACTCGTTTCTAAATGGAAAAAAATAAATTCAAACCACCAAAAGTAAACAGGATAGAACCCCACTACCGTCCAGATGAAGGTAGATTGTACCACGCACCACACGTATGTACAGTCTAACCTGCTCTAACGACCTTACACCTGTCTAAGACACTCCACCGTACAAACGACCATTTCCCCCTAGCATTTTTTTCTATAATATTATATGACAATTTCCAACCTGTCCACCTAAGACTACTTTTCTCCTCGAAAGGGGAGACCATCTTGGGCAATTGGGACTTCACCTGTATGCGTTTTTGGTGGCCTCTTCAACAAAGGGAGACCAATTTGGACCTCTTCCCCTTGGCGTTGTATCTATATCGCAATCTTAGATGGCAATGTCTAAGAAAACCGACTACGGTACCTTTCTCCTCGAAAAAGGGAGACTATCTATCCTGAACAGTTTCGACTGTGCAGTCCGTACCTGTATGCGTTTATCATGGCCTCCTCTCTCTGCTTCCTCCAGTCGCCCTCAGAGACCGGGTCGGCTCGGAAATGTTGGGTGAAGACCCTAGTCACGCCCTGACTCGCACTGTACAGGTCCACATTCGCCACAGCTTTTTCCACCTGGTGGTTACATGAAGAGACGAAGTCATTCTTACTCTTACTCGATTGCTTGTACCGGACACACCTCACTGAAACATAAAAACCTCCAGGGAGAGGAGAAACCGTTCTGTGTCGATCGGATGTCACGAAGATTTCACCAATAGACACAATATATCTAACGGAACGTCCGAACTTTGGAGAGACCCGAAGGAAGTATTTTAAATACACAAAATTACAAGATCTATAGCCGTGCTGTGAATAGTTGAGAATGAAACCAATTTGTGTTTCGTGAGCTCATATGACCTTATGCAGTAGCTAGCGCCGTGAAAGTCTTATAAAATCAACTAACATAATGTGGTTACAATTCTTCAAGGTGACGCACAGGGAGGACGAAGGAGGGGCCCACAGAAGAAGAGATGAGAGAATGGGCAGCCATGGAGCTGCGGGACACACTGAGGAAAGCAGAGAGCCGAGAGGAGTGTAGAAGATGTGTTGTCACCTGTCAGAGGCGACCCAACGAACGGTAAATCTACGAGAGCAGAAGGAGGTTACATACTTGTAGTCATCGACAGATTGTACGTTTTTAAGTGGGTTATGTTTGACAGTTTTTGTTGTTGTTTTGTTTTTTGTTTTTTGCTTTTTTTTTTTTACCTGTGAAGACACATCTTTAAAACTTCCACCGCCAGGCTTACTTATCAAGGGCTCAAGACAATCATAATAGATCATCTTTTTTTCGTTTTGTTTCCTTGTGTTTAAACGTAGGAGTTTTACGCCCTCCTCGATACAATTTAGATCATTAAGACAGGTGGGCTTCGACACTGCCAACCCGGGCTGGGAGGAATACAGCCTCCCAGCAGAAAGACAGAAATACTCTATAAAGATTCTACCTACAAGACTATAAGGGAATCAAAATCAGATTTCTTTGAGTTCGACGGCGAAGCGCCTAACCGCTACACAAAAGACGACGGTGCGGGAATTCGGTTTGTATGGGTAATTAATAATAATAATAGTAATCATCATCATCATCATCATCATCATCATCACCATCATCATCATCATCATCGCCATCACCAAGTGCCAGAACTGCAACAGACATCGGTGATCATGGTCTACCATTCTTCCCTTTGCTCGGGTATATTCAAAAAGCTAAAATTATCCTTATCTTTCCCAGTCACTCATCTTTGCTCTGCGTCCACCTCTTCCTCGATTGCCTTCAATTGTATCAATGACAACTAGATGTCAAAGGCCCCCACGTCTTTACAAGAGTGAGAGATTAATATGAAGAACTACACACAAGACCTACCTCGTCTTCAGGGAAAGAGTTGTTAGTCCGGAAGTAGCCATTGACCTGGAACGCACGCCATAGTATTTTGGCTAACTGGACAGTGGTCAGACAGTCCTGGTTGAACAGTCGCTGACTGTAGAGTCCGTAGTGATAGTCAATCATAATCCTCAGCTCGTCTTCCACGTGAGACTTGTGATGTAGTTTTCCTGGTAGATACAATAAATCTTTCAGTCACACCTCTGATCTTAGGGTAGGTTAGATCTATAAAACCCAGTCATCTCGGATAAAGGCAGAAAATCTTGGAGGT
>NW_004797387.1:737057-740909 GCF_000002075.1 Aplysia californica
CTTTTTTTTTTTTACCTGTGAAGACACATCTTTAAAACTTCCACCGCCAGGCTTACTTATCAAGGGCTCAAGACAATCATAATAGATCATCTTTTTTTCGTTTTGTTTCCTTGTGTTTAAACGTAGGAGTTTTACGCCCTCCTCGATACAATTTAGATCATTAAGACAGGTGGGCTTCGACACTGCCTGTCAGGGCCAACCCGGGCTGGGAGGAATACAGCCTCCCAGCAGAAAGACAGAAATACTCTATAAAGATTCTACCTACAAGACTATAAGGGAATCAAAATCAGATTTCTTTGAGTTCGACGGCGAAGCGCCTAACCGCTACACAAAAGACGACGGTGCGGGAATTCGGTTTGTATGGGTAATTAATAATAATAATAGTAATCATCATCATCATCATCATCATCATCATCACCATCATCATCATCATCATCGCCATCACCAAGTGCCAGAACTGCAACAGACATCGGTGATCATGGTCTACCATTCTTCCCTTTGCTCGGGTATATTCAAAAAGCTAAAATTATCCTTATCTTTCCCAGTCACTCATCTTTGCTCTGCGTCCACCTCTTCCTCGATTGCCTTCAATTGTACCAATGACAACTAGATGTCAAAGGCCCTCACGTCTTTACAAGAGTGAGAGATTAATATGAAGAACTACACACAAGACCTACCTCGTCTTCAGGGAAAGAGTTGTTAGTCCGGAAGTAGCCATTGACCTGGAACGCACGCCATAGTATTTTGGCTAACTGGACAGTGGTCAGACAGTCCTGGTTGAACAGTCGCTGACTGTAGAGTCCGTAGTGATAGTCAATCATAATCCTCAGCTCGTCTTCCACGTGAGACTTGTGATGTAGTTTTCCTGGTAGATACAATAAATCTTTCAGTCACACCTCTGATCTTAGGGTAGGTTAGATCTATAAAACCCAGTCATCTCGGATAAAGGCAGAAAATCTTGGAGGTCCTGTGTGCAAGTTGTGCACTTTAAAGATCCCTTGGTGGTCCAAAATCAACAAGAGTATGCTTCGGCCGCCACCCGAGCAAAATTCAAAATTAATTCCTACCAAACTGAAAGTGTTTAATGTGTCCCACGGCCTCATAATATGACCGTATGCAGTTGTGAGCGCCGTAAAACACTTACAGAAACAAAGCAAACAAGAGAACAATAGTCAAGGATTACCTTGCAAGTGTACGACCGAGAACAAAGAGAACGATTTACACTATTTACTCTCTCCCAACCAGACCATATTTCTCAGTGTGAGCAAGCAATTTTGGAGGCTTCTTTCCTCTATAACTGTCTGAAATCATTTTTAAAAAACGAAGCAGGGAAATAAGTATGTATTTCTGCCAGGCCGTATAGACGTATATTTTTATTTTAAAAAAGAAGTAATCTGATCGTAAAACAGTAGTTTTTTTTTTAATCTTCAAGACTGTTTCCGTAATGGACGAATTTATTGAGAAGCAGAATGCGCCTCACGATACGGTATGAGTTGAAAGCGTTCGAAAAGGTACGAAATTGTTTAGATTCAGCGATTCTCCCAACACTGCAAGATTATTTAAGAGGCGTTGTCACGGCATGGTGATGTGGTTGTATACACGGATGGATCTGTTAAACGAGGGGTGAAATCTGGATGGGGCTTCTTAGCGAGAGTGAACGGCAGATTAGCGCAGGAACAGCAGAGAGCATACAATATGACAACATCTAGCATGAGAATGGAGATAGAGTCAATCACTCAGGCTCTCAAATGGGTTACAACAACTCGACAAGCACATGTGGTCTTTGTCACAGACTCTCAGAGCACTCTGAGGAAGATTGAAAGTGAGAACCTTAGAGTTGAATGGACAGAGCTACTGAAGAAGACGACACAGAAAAAGATCACCTGGATCTTCACCCTGGGCCCTTTGGAGTCAAGGGCAATGAGCGGGCTGATGAGCTCGCTGGAAAAGCAAAACCTGAAGGAAAACTGTGCCCTGACAAACCTAAAATTGTGAATTCAGTCAGTGAAAAACAGGAAAAAGAACAAGAAGAATAGGAATACCATTATCTTGAGCGATTTCGTGAGCTTGGAATTGGATGGGGCGCCTGCAGAAGACTTAGTGGGAGGAGCAGAAGGCTATGGAATCAACCATTGCTTGGAACCGTAAGCATCTACACACTTCGAGATGTGCTTCTCCAGGTGAACGGAGCGCTTATGGGGATGCCCCTTGTGGAGTGATGTTGGTCCTTCACGCAAGTAACAAGTTAAGAGGCGGGACTTTCGAATTCAACGTCCATCTCCAGTGGCACCGAGCCAAATCTGGCATGATGTTGTATCTGTGGTGTGTAATGTACTGTGATGTGGTGTGGTATAAATATAATGCGGCAAGGCGTGATATTGTGGAATGGTTTTTATTCGGTATACTTTTGCTGCTTCGACCCTGCCTGCTGGGGCCAACACGGACTGACAAAATATCACGGAGCTACTCAATAATAACTTTTGCACTATGACAGCCCATGATTCTCATGTCTTGTGCTTGCGATGGCAAAGAGCCTTACCATTACATCAAAGACGATAGCATTGTGTGGTATGGTGCATAATTGTATAGAGTATAATGTGAAGTTGAGGGCAAGCGAGGCAGGGGAAGGCCCAGAACAACATACTTAGGGAACCTAAACAATTGGGTAACAGGGAAAGGTCAGGGAAACGTAGCTTTTTTTTTAGAACATCCGAGCAAAGGAATGAATGGAAAACCATGATCGCCGATGTCTGTCGCAGATCTGGCACTGGATGATGATACTGTGAAATGCCGTGTAATACTATGTCGTATGGTATGATGTGGTAAGGCACCAGATTGTGTAGTGAACTGTGGTGTGGTATGATGTACTATAGTATGATAATTTTAGCGTGGTATTGTATGGTATGGAGTAGCGTTGAGAAGTGAGGTGTGGTCTAATGGAATGGTATGGAAACCGGTAAACGTACCTTTCAATATTGAAAGCTTATTTAACAGAAGGGGTCTTTTAAAGAAGACCTTCCATAAAAGATAACCAAACTAAGTTAGCAAAGAGCACTGGAAAATCTCTAAATAACTTCAAGTTCAAGGATGCGCCATCCCTGATTTGAACCACGGCCACCTGCATCGTAGTGCACATAGTCTACAGTGCAGGTGGTTGGAGACTGGTAGGTCCTACCCTAGACGGTCAGAGAACGTAGTATAAGAACGTATAGGGCCTACCTCTTTTCTTTCCATGTGTTGTTTCTGTCTGTTTTACTTTTTCCCTGCATTGAATGACAGCGTGTCGTGTTGGTGAGCTACTCTTTACTCGAACAAACAAGAGGCTGCTATTACCAAAGATCGTGAACCTTTGCTATTACTATAGGGAGAAGATCTCCAGTACTTTACCTTCTACCAGATGTCCTAGACCCACCACTCGGAGAGAGTAGTGCGAGTCCCGTGAGAAGGTTTCCACGTGACCTACCACGTGCGGTCGGAAGGTGCAAGGGTCACAGACTGAACTGACAGGCCTCCAGTGGGGGTCACGGTTGCGGAGGACATAACGAAGGAACTCCTCAAACTGGGGACAGACAATGCAGAGAACGTTGTGTTGGATTGCTGGTTGAGAGAGCCCTGCCTTCCAGTCTAGTTCAGCCTCAAACATCCCCTGCCCTCACTGCTACAGGAATTTCCGAGCGAAGATCGGCCTGATCAGCCATCTCCGCACACACTCCTCCCCTACAGTGATATGAAGTCAAGGTCATCTTCGCCAGCGAAGAACGAACATCAAATTGGATGTGGGTGCTTTTGTGTGTGTATTGTGTGTTTGTGAGTGGAGAAGGGAGGAGGGGGATGTGTGTGTGTGTGTGTGTG
>NW_004797387.1:741408-742348 GCF_000002075.1 Aplysia californica
GTGTGTGTGTGTGTGTGTGTGTGTGTGTGTGTGTGTGCGATAGAGAGAGTTTGTGAGTGTGTGTGTGATATAAAATGGACTTACGTTGAATGACAAAAGACGCCTAAATTATTTCCTACATTTTGCGTGCTCACCGTGATATCGTAAGGACATGGTCCTTGATCAGGCTTCCGTCTGGAGAACAACATAGACTTGCCGTGGTCAATCCACGAGTCTGGGAGCATGAACTTGTCCACGTAGCTGGACCACAGCCGTTTGTAGGGGTCGCGACTAAACATCACCTAATTAATGGGTTACACAAGAAATGGGGGCTCCAGTGGTTAAGTGAGTAGTGAGTTTAGACCACTAAGTGTTGAATTCTGTGGTTTAGACTCAAGTAATGTCAAGCAAGTGTGGGTGGCACGTGGATCAGATGGGTGGTCACTGGGGTGTGTCCTTGAGCAAGACACGACAACCCTTGCTCAAAATACAGGGCGCTGTACAGTGGCAACCAACAGTAGCATGGCTGTAAACTGTTCTGAATTTGTGTAATATTATGTATTTATGTATGCTATTTATGCATGTGTTTATGTATGTACGTATTTACAATGATGTATTTATGTATGTATATGTATGTTTGCTATTGTAAATTAAAGTGCCCTTCTGGGACAAATAAAAGTGTAATTTATTATTAGTTGTTCTAAATACTGTCGAAATCTCAATGACAAAACAGCGAAAGAAAGCAGTTTAGTTTTAGTAAGAGTTCTACGGCACTTGAAACCCAATAATAATGCCACACAGCAGCCGAAAATTAGAGGTTTTACAAGAGAGTAACAAACATTTTAAAAAGTAGCAGAAGAGATAAGGACGATAGATGTTTGATAGGAAAGAGGGAGCAGACCACATAAGAGCACCTTCCAACATCCACAAATAGAGAATGGACATAATACACAGACAGCCC
>NW_004797387.1:747167-750029 GCF_000002075.1 Aplysia californica
GGGGGTAGGGGAGCTGTCAGAACTTTCTCCGTGGAGAGACAAAAGCTACCATCGTGGCACAATAACTGGAGCTAATTCGACCTATTTCGACAATATTCCATTGCGACCTATTAAATCAAACGTGTTTGTTTTTCAAGGTCGCCAGTCGAACAATCGATCATGGAATGCGACAATTGACAGTGTAAATTTGGAGAAGCTAAAACTGGTAGATCTAGAAAGCAATGGACATATTATCCTATGTCTGTAGGATACAAGAACCTCTCAACACAGCAGAAGCGATATGCAGCAGTGAGAACGTGAAGCCGTTATGCCTTTGAAAGGAATAAAATATGGTTGTGTTGTGATTGATACTGGCTGTGTCAAAAAACACAAAAACATCACTTTTTATCAAATTTGGCACAACAAGAGAGGAGTCTATTCGTAGAGTGAACTGGTGCCGCCAATAATCGGCTCCACCCAACCCGAACCGATCCGCATTGGACACCCTATTAAAATCTACTTTATAGAATAGGCCTAAATTCGGGTAACTTGCCAGTCTCCCTGTAAATGTACTTTATTTACAATGTAATAACCCTCTACAGCAACAGTATCTTTGGGGGTTTTTTCTGACTGGGTGCCATAACTCACACATCCCGGGTCAGCTCTGATAGACAGGGTTGGAGCATCCTGTCTTTTAGATCAATACATCAGTGACAATGAGCCTATTTGTAAATGCAAGCATAATAATATAATAATAATATAATGTGAGTATAAGTGTTGATACAGGTTCTGTAGAAGAGTAATTCTAGGTGTGTGTGGGTTTGGGTTTAGATAGCCTAGGTATGGGCACGCGCGTGTGTGTTTACGCATATGCATGTGTGTGTGTGTGTGTGTGTGTGTGTGTGTGTGTGTGTGCTCGCATAATTATGGTGAAGACCAAACCCAAGTGCCAGCATCTGAATAATACAGATATATAATAGCTCATCTATCTATCTTAAGATCAGAGTTACATAGACAACTACGTCTGCCTCACATACGAATCCTCCTCCTCCTCTTTCTTTTTCATCATTGTTGATTGGTAAAAAAAAGAAGGTCTTTACACGACTGCGGTTCACAGCATGGTCGGGTGACCTACTTTGAAAGAACCCTCGGATCAAGCCCTAAGACCTAGTCAAGTTTGTTGTTTGTTTTACGCTTCGACAGGCTCATCAACCAACACCGCCACCTTCCCTTCGAGAGAAAGAAAAACCGAGCAAAAAAAAATTAACCCTTTCCCTTTCAATTATGCTTCAGTTCTACAAAAGAATCACATTATGCAGCCTCGGAGGAAGCCGTTTATTTTAAAATGTAGGTATTTTAACATCTCCGTCCACAATTTATTAGACCATTTAAGAGGCGGGCTCCGACCATGGCTATCAGGGTCAATCCCGGCTAAGAGGGATAAAACGTCCCAGCAGAAAGACCAGGATAGTCAATAAAAATAATGTTTTATCAATGCGATGACAAAGAGACTAACCACTATGTCGCAGATGACAGCGAGCAATTTAGGGATGTGCCACTGATGAGTGCGCAGGTTTTTACTATTCTGTACTCACTGAGAGCGCGCATCTTCGTCATTTATCACAACTCTTCAAGACGCTCTGTTTCAGGGCACTTTAGAAAGAAAGTATAACAATAACTTCATTTTTCTTTAAGGTCCTCTTATTCTACTTGTTTTATCTGAAAAAAAAAATTATAGAGGCTGGCAACACCAAACATGTTTTGAATTTACATTTTACTCGATTTTCTGAGTAGTGTTTGATGGTGTGAAATGTGACACCACGGTGCCTTTGGCCTGTTCCTCATCGGACATATTATGTGTCACGACGCGATGGAATCCGGAACTCGCAATTTTTAGGCAAGTGGAGTTATTGGTTTCATATTAAAGCTTCTTCGTTTGTCTTGCTTCCACTTCCAATGAAAAAATACCCATCTATCTTAAATAGGAATCAAGATGTTTCCGATTGAATGAGGTGGGGGTCGGCTGGCTTCAGAGATAAAAGTTAGCAAGAAAATTGCCGCCAAAGTTTTGTGGCTTTCAAAGCTTGAGAATCGTTGAAAACAGTAACTTTATTTTTCGTGCCATTATTAATCAACATTCTTTCACGGTGAAATCCACACCGAATAGTGTTTTTACTGGGTTATAAAAGGTTTTGAGAAAAAAAAACCCCAACAAAAACAAAATAAAGCACCAAAAAAAAATTGAAAAAAATTGAAAAAAACCCAACATTGAAACATAAATGTTACAATTCGGGAACAATTCCAAACGGACAGCAAAAGGCCGGTTTCTTCAATTTCATTATTTTGACGACAGCTTGATTTCACCACAATGCCTTACATAATTTGTTTGTCCGCTACATCCACCAAAAAGAGATAACTTGGCTCCTGTGTACGGATATCACAACAAAGTGCAACAACAAGTCAATTTACGCAAAACATGAGCTCACCAACTCACTTCTCACTACTTACTTACTGATACGGCCCCCACTGACACGAAAAGTTTTATCTTGTTTTCGGAGTGCTTGTGCCATTCATTCCCACAACAGATGCATAACACAACGGATGTGTACAAAGGTGGATGAAAAATAGAGTGAGAAGAAAAGTATGAAAGAGTTGAATCATCCACAGCACACGGCCCAACCTGGCTTGTGATCTCGTTTTCTGTTGTGTAATCGAGTGTTCTGAGGCATGTTAAAACTCTAGGAACAATGGGCTGTGGATGAGAGAGGGACAATAATATAAATACATTAATTTGGGATGAAGATGTAGAACTAACTAGATCAGTCCAACTTGCTCCAACGACCACCAGTCTAAGACCTTTACAAAGTACCATGGCTCCCCCCC
>NW_004797387.1:750129-751285 GCF_000002075.1 Aplysia californica
CCCCCCCCCCCCACCCCCCACCCCGGGTTTCTAGTTATGGTCCAAGATGAACCCCTGTCTAAGATGGCCACTTTTCTCTTCGACAACAAATTTTTGACTTGGGAGGAATTGTTCGACTGAAGTACGAGATCTGTCCAAGAAAAGGAAGTTTGTTCTGTGAAATCAAAAATTAAATTTTTTTTTACAGACACAGAATCTTGTACATGCCTACAGAGACATATTTTTCTACTCAATAGATCGAAAAACCTTTGATTTCAATGCCCTTTTTCATTCGGTG
The DNA here is from genome assembly GCF_000002075.1 of Aplysia californica. Lineage (NCBI taxonomy): Eukaryota > Metazoa > Mollusca > Gastropoda > Aplysiida > Aplysiidae > Aplysia > Aplysia californica. The sequence continues at coordinate 750,407 of NW_004797387.1, forward strand.
AAGCCAGCTGTCAAACGCAGTGACCATGTGCACTTAGGCCATTCCTTCTTACTTGGCGTAGCATTTACGAGCACAATTTCTTCCCCACCTTTAAGCTCTTCCCCCTTAACCTTGTCCATCTTTGATTTTTTGGGAAACATGGGACTCCATCCATGGTACCACTTGCATCAGTACGGCCTCGATATGAAATTTTCTCACGCTGGACTGTAGTGCGAATGGCCTTAATTCGTTCGAATCTTCAGCAGAGGCGGATTCTTGATTTCTTTTTTAAACACACTTTTTTAGATCTTTTTGAAAGTCTATTTAAGTCCTTCAAACATTTATTGGTTTGGTTCTATTGGAGATGGACACTAAATCAGTGGTCATGCCCCTTATAAAATAACCTTACAGTGTTGAAAGGGGAGTCAAACCTATATTTATACAACTACAATCGAACTTGCACAAGACCGCCACCCACAATCTAGGAGAGAGGTGATTGTCTCTATACGGGGTATCCACTGGGGGATCTGGTGGGGCGGGGCGGTTTGATAGCCAGATTGAGGACGTAAAGAGGCTATCGCACCCGACTCGTCGCCTCAAAAACAAATGCGTTTGTTTTCCAGGCGACGAGTTGGGCGATCGACCCGACCCGATCCCATTCGCGATGGGCACCCGGTCTTAAATAAGCGGACATTATGGGCAGGGTTATTACAACACAGAAAACCACTAGGGGGAATTAGTGGAATGTGGTTGTTTGTTCTTGCGCTTGTCTAGGACAGGTCGCCGTCAGATAAGGTTCGACTGTCGAGAGTACTAAAACATCACCAGCACACACGGCACTTGTGATAAATATGATCTATAATTTGTGTTGTAAGTGCCGTAAAACTCTCACCCTCCCCC
>NW_004797387.1:752097-757916 GCF_000002075.1 Aplysia californica
CCAATAGTAAACAAGCAAACAAAAACAAAAAGACAACCCATCTACTCTAACATTATTATAGCTGGACTATCGTGTACTGTATGTTTTAAAAACATAGCTTACCTGTCAGCGAGAGTTCCGTTTAGAGAAAGTCTTCGCAAAGAACGGGCTAGGGAGTCGTACATCATACATGTATTTATTTATAATGCATAAACATCAATAGTGGACACGTCTTACTTAGCGCCCATAAGCCTTCCACTTCCAACTCCTGGAAATCACCACAGCGGCACTAAACTGGAAATGACTACAAAGTACCGTCATGCCTTAAAGACCCTTTGTACTAGTAGAGTAGCTGGACAGCGAGTTTTGAGGTACGGCAGTTCTAGATCTCGTCTTTCATTGTACAGCTAAACCTTACTTTTCAACAATGTCCAGCTAAGCAGATCTAGGTCTCCTTTGGCCGGGATTTGGCTCAGCGCCTAAGGGGTCGCCATGGTTGGGTAGAGTTGCCTAATCTGTTTTTGTCTTGTTAGTATTGGACAAGAAGAAGTAGTACAGATTATTATACATTATTCTTTTTTAAACTGGAAAACCAAGTATATGCAAATCTGGGAAAAACCATCTTTAAAAAAAAAGACTTCAGTTAAATTAAATGGGCACATCTTTCTATCTTCATTTGGAACTGATATTATTTTTATTCAACGATATTATTATTTAAATACAAACATTACTGATAGTGATAGAAAGTCACAATTTAAACAGTGCATGTAATTGTCCTCTTTCCAGTTTGTGACAATGCTTGATTTGTTTCAGATACTTGGTTTTCAATTCAAACGGCAGTATAATATTATGTAGTTTTAAAACTGCATACTTGACACAGTTTGGTACGGGATTTATTATCTACCGTCAAGCAGCCATTGAGACAAAACTTTTCTTTTACTTTCTTGAGATGAGATCTACGACACTTCAGAGGGATAGTTATCTTGTTTGATATACCTGATGGTAAATGACCAAGGTTCGGCCGAGTTCTGACTATCTACGTTATATAATATACACAGCCTCTTGGAGCTGTGATCAGAAAGCTCAATATGAATTATCACATGTACGCAGACGATACACAATTATATAAGTCTGTTCCACCATCAGATGTTAAAACCTTGCTTACCATCATGGGTCTGTGTATTGATGATGTAAAAAAAAGTGGATGATTGATAATAAGCTCCAGCTTAATGAAAATAAAACTGAAATTCTTTAAAGTAACCCAAAGAAAAGCCATATCCCAATAGACATTGATCATATTTGTACTGAAAATGAAACACTATATTTTACTGATAAAGGAAAACATCTGGGAGTGTATTTTGATTAAAAATTGTCAATGGAACATCATATCAATTATTTATTATGTATCATTTTATTTTGTGAATTGCGTAGAACTGGTCATATGTCTATGTTTTTGAATGAACACTTGTTGAAAACGAACGTGTCATCTTTCTTGTTTTCACACACCGATTATTACAAAGCTTTACTAGCTAACATACAAAATACCACTCTTCACAAGTTACAATGTTTTCAAAACCAAGCTTCTAGGCTTGTACTAAAGAAAAAGAATGTCATAAAATTGCAATATTTATTATTATGTCATAAATGTGTAAATAACAAAGCTCCCTCGTATCTTAGTGATCTCATCCAGATTTATGGTCTATCTAGATCACTAAGATTGGGCGATCAGTATCTTTTAAGAGTTCCTAGAAAAGGAGGTAACATACAACATCTGAGTCTAAATTTTAAAAATCTTTAAAGACACATTTAATGACATCATTTTTTTGTGAGTAGATTCATGTTCAGCATAATGTAAATGTAAATGTCTTTGTTTCCATTTATGTATTTTGCGAATTGCATTGTGTACATTATTTTATTAAGTATGAGTATGTGCTCATTTCGGAACGATGTGTAAGCGTGCGCGTGTGATAAGTAAGTAGATGTGTGTGTGTGTGTGTGTGTGTGTGTTTGTGTGCGTTCGTGCGTGTGTGTGTGTCTTTATGTTTGTGTGCATGTGTGTGTGCACACGTGTGCGCACGCGCGTGTGTGTATGTGTGTGTGTGTGTGTGCGTGCGCGCGCGTTTGTGTGTGTGTTAGTGTGAGTGTGTATGAGTGTGTTTTGTTATAGTAGAGGGTTTTACGGCGCTCGCAATTGCATAAGGTCATATGAGCGCCAAGGGGTGGATGTCAATAGAGAAGTCTTTACATGGAATCAGACTTAGACTGCTCACCTCTCCAGCTTAAACAGCACAAGGTCTGCTTCGACTGTCAAGGCACCCCAAAATAGTAGGTCACAAGAGAGTGACAAACATACCAAAAAAGTAGAGGAAAATGACAATAGTAAGGATCCGGAAAGAAAAGGCAGCAGTTCCCTGTTATAGATCAGGCACAGTTATGAGCGTGACATGAGTCAGCCCATTTACAATTCTACTATGCTTGAACAAGAAATGTCCCCCATTTGGGAATGGCATAAAGACACTTCAGTCAGTGGCACTGCCTCGGTGGGAAGTGTGTGTGTGTGTGTGTGTGTGTGTGTGTGTGTGTGTGTGTGTGTGTGTGTGTGTGTGTGTGTGTGTGTGTGTGTGCGCCCGCGCGCGCGTGTCGCGTGCGTGAATATTGTTCGTACATGCATTTATGTAAAGCGCCTAGAGCTGTGTTTACACGAGAGTGGGCGCTCTAGAAATGATCTTCATTATCATTACATGTATTATCTTAATTTGGCTTTTTATTTAATTGGTGTCCAAACCAAGATGATAAAAAGTAGGTCTATAATATTAATTGCCGTATTATTTTGTTACGGTATCTAAGAGCACATTGTACTTTTCGTACTAAGAAACTAAACATTCCACGACTGAGTTAAATGTAGCCTACTGCTCAATGCTTCGAGTACATGTATTATACGATAGTTTATAGTTTGGTTTGAGAAGAGAGAGAGGCACATAATAGTCATCCATATGACAAAACTTAAAAGCCAGTTCACCGAATCTTGTGAAAAAGCAGGATAGAAAGAAAAAAAAATTATCATCAGAGGGAGGGGGGAAAAGTGTAGATCCAGATCTAGTGGTGTCCTACGACTACCACGTAACTATGTCCTTGAGCCCTTAGTTACTTTAGTACAAAAAGTAACATGTTCTCTTATATACCGTTCAATAGTAGACATAATATATGTCAATTATTATTATAGTCCTAGTGTTCTTCTCTAGCTTTCAAAATTAGACATCTATTGTTAAAGGTTTGTTTGCATGCCCCTATTTCTACAAGTTGAGCAGATCTAGATTTCTTACATGTACAAACCTGCTCTAAGGGGTGTATTACACGTTCAGTTAAAACTGACAGTCGTCCGTCCTCTTTGTGATAAGAAAATGATAGCCTAAAAGGTGGGATCTCAACAAAAATACATGTATAATTTTTTGATCTTCAAAATCCAGCAAGAAAAAGAGTAATCCGCGAATCATTTTGAATTTTTTAAAATATGCTGGTTCCGAATTTGATATCATTTTTACGTTCAGACGAACAGTAGTTTTCATTAAGTTTACAAATGAGAATTTAATCAACAGCGGGTTTGCAGACACGACAGACTGTCAGATCGGTCGGCCGCTACAAACTTCAGGCATACCTTGATTTTTGTGCGTCCGGCCTTATGGCTGTCTGTTTTAGAGCCTTTTACGGGGTGCCTATCGGGAATGAGATCGGGTCGGTCGAGTCGGGTCGGGTCGGGGGAAATGGCCTCACTCGTCACATGAAAACAAAATGCGTTTGTTTTTGAGTCGACTAGTCGGGCGCGATCGGCTTATGCCACGATAGCCGCTTTGCACCCTCAATCTGGCTTGCAAACCGCCCCGGCCAGACCCGATCACTCAATGGGCACCCCGTATTTAGATACATGGTCACATTCCACTAAAAATTATTTTGTACATAATGATGTTAACGAGCCATTTATAGTAGTCTATGAAAACAGAACTAAACTGATATCACACCAATACGCTGTCCCAAGCAGATCAAGTACGGAGATAAACCGAAAGAATAGGCCAGCAATGCACTTAACACACACACACACACACACACACACACACACACACACACACACACACACACACACACACACACACACACACACTGAATAAAGTAAATAAGGTTTTGGGGGCCAGGTAAGCTTGCAGTTGGAAGTAAGCGGTGAACAAAACACCAAACAGAGCCATGTGTGACTCAATATTGAAGTTGCAATAAAGATTTAATTAGAGCCACCATACCAGCACATGTCCGTGTTGACTAATAGTGACTAGAGATGGGTTTAAAGATAACTATTATTGCTGAAATATGGGATGTAGGCCTACTGTTCAAGACAGTCTTGACAGCAACAGGAGAGCCAAAGTGAAAAGAAAAATGATCTTTAGTTTTTTGCAACTGCATTAGGTCATATGAGGGCCAAAAGTGATCTTTGTGAGGGCTCTTTCCATTTTGTGGACAATAACTGCTCAATTCGCCGAGTTAGGTGACGTCACCACTGAGCCCGCGTTACAAAGTCGCGCATCGTGACAGCAACTACAATGTACATGTATTGACAACAAAGCTGTGAGCCAGCGAGATAAACTGAGATGTAGGTACGAGTTTATGTGGTGCGACAACACATCTATAAGTCCTAATTGTCTCTTTGAGTGTATTGTTAGATATATTGTAAAGCACATTTTAATGGGTAGTAGTCTCTTAGAGTATAGCTTAATTAGAGGGTGTCGGTACCAGGCTCTCAAACAACAGTCAAACAATACTGTCACCATGCGTGGTAACAACGATCTTTGGTGGTACCGTAATGAAAATTAAGTGGTAATCAGATTCCCGTGGAAAAAGAAAATTAATTTTTTTTAAAACTACCCAAACGGAAAAACAACCCCACCAAAAAAACAAAAAACAAACAAACAACAAACATTAAACAAACAAAAAACAACAACAACCCCAAAACCCCAAACAAAAAAAATAAATAAAACGCATGTAGCGCTCTTTATCTCGTCGGGTCGTGGTGCCGGCTAATGATGGGATCGGGTCGGGTCCGGTCGATCGCTCGACTCGTCATTTGAAAACAAACCCGTTTGTTTTTGAGGTGACGAGTCGGGTGGTCAGTTTGCGCCTCGATAGTCGTGTTGCGCCCTCAATCTGGCTAGCAAACCGACCTGACCCGACCCGACCCGATCTTGCCAATGGGCAAGGCACAAACCGAACGAAACCGACGATGGCCTTCAAGAACAAGCGCGTTTGTTTTCAAGGCCGGGTGATCGGTTCGAGTCAGGGGTTTATTATTTATAGTGTGCACTGAAGCCGCAAGAAACCGAACCAAGCCGATCCTCCAATGGGCACCGCACATTAGGCCTTCTCTGAGGCCACGTCTCCTTTAAACTTAGGCTAGACATCTTACTACATGTACTAATGGAGCTAAGGCCAAATTTTGCGAACAGTATAATTTTATTCTAAAAAACTACAGAATTAAAAAATATGAAATTTTGCCAGTACTCATAACTTCAAACGTAATGTTGCACTATTGTATTTTCTTTAAGATCAAATGTGTAAGAAGAAAGCCCAGTTTAAGTTAAAGTCAGTACTTTTGTAGCGATCGCCATCATTTGCTTCGACATTGTATATTCACTGCGGAGTGCCAACTGTGCCAAAGGGTATTTTGTGTTCAGTTGTACATAAAGTAGGTTTACGGGAAGTTCCGGTTTCGGTCTCAAGCCTTTAGAAGGAGGAGGAAGAGGAGGAGGAGGAGGTGTAGGTGTGGATGGAGGAGAAGAAGAAGAAGAAGAAGAAGAAGA
>NW_004797387.1:758269-761629 GCF_000002075.1 Aplysia californica
GAGAGAGAGAGAGAGAGAGAGAGAGAGAGAGAGGGAGAGAGAGAGATACAGGAGGCTAGAAAGACCTAACAGAGGGAAGGTGGTGAGAGTGACTGGAAGGGTGTCGTCGGCAAGATCTATGTGAATCTTAGATCGAGATCAAGAATGATGGAAGTATTGAACGTGGATTTTTTCCTGCTGTGAATATATCTAAAGTCTAGAACTAGACTGTAGGTGAATCTAGATCGTGATAAAAAATCATGAAAGTATTCTTGAAAGTGGATTTTTCCTACTGTGAATAGATCTAGAAATCTAGGCCATCTGTGAAGCCTGTCGGTTGTTAAAAATGTGAATTTCTAAACTTAGATCTATCTATGGGCCAAGGCTCCTTCTTTCAATTATTGGCCTATGTCTTTATAATCCGTCGAGCTCTAGGCTAGATCTAGAATCTAGATTAGTTTCTTCTAGGAAGCAACAATTGGCATATAGGCCTAACTCTTCTTTAAAAAAGGTGATTGAGCTGGAACTTTAGGAGAAAATGCCACGCCTTTGAAGAGGGAGAAGAAGTCTTACCCCTAGAGGTAGTCAAGAGGGGGTGCTACATGGATAAATTAAAGGTAAAATATTTGTGTTTTGTTTCTTTCCTGTTTTCAGTCTTTTTCCTCTTCTTAACTTTCCTAATAATTCTTCATTATTATTCCGTTCGTAGAACGGGTACTTTTATTACTAGTAATAGTAATAGGTCTAGATGTATCGCCGGGGATGGAATTTAGCCGATGAAGGTGCACAGTGTGCAAGCCGGCCTTCCTCTGTTATACAAACCAAGACCAGATACAAGTACATACGTGTTCTATTTTTTTTTTTAAATTATCGTAGGCCTACCCCAAACATAGACCAACCCCCAGTCAGTTTTACTCTTTTTAGAACGTGCGCTCGTGCATCTTAATGTATGGAAAGGGGTGTTAAACTGTGTTACCCTGCTATTCATAACATAACATGTCGCCGGCAAACTGTTCAGATATACTATGCCCAATATTTTACCTTTTTTCATTGTGGTTTTTAAATTTTTGGTATCGGTTGCATGTGCTTTTAAGAAATATTTTGTCAAAGCTCAATTCTAAATACTGTAAAAAAAATTTTTTTTTAAAAAGCAAGAGAAAATACATGAGGGCATACATGCGAAAAACATGAGATGGTTCGCTTTTCCTGTTCTGAAAAATAACTTGCAAAAAAGAAACGGCAAAGCATGGTAAATCTGTATAACATAAAATCTCGCCAGCCGTTAATAAAACAACAATCAACAATACTAAGAAAGAACATTCAAGAGCTCTTTATTCAATCAACTTGAAGCTTTGGGTCCACCCTCCACATACAAAAGTAGGCCTACCCGGAAACAACAAGAAAATAAAGAATGACAACTTAAAGCAAATCAATAATACACGTAGTAACCAACATTATGCCCCCCCCCCTTCCCTCCCCTCGAGTAATAATGATAATAATAATAATAAGAAGAAGAAGAAGTAGTCTCCGTCTAAGACCCCACCGCTTACGATCCTTGTTCGGTTAAGATCCTGCTGTTTTAAGAAAACCGAATTTTTACTACACAAAAATCACGCCCTAACATCCCGCTTTGAAGGTCTACATTCGGCTAATATGTCGCATTTCAGACCATAATTTACGGAACAAAAACTCGAGCGGGCACGAAAGATCAACCAACAGTGAAATTGGGGCTCTCGCGGTCTAGACATTAATTCAAAGGTCCCGGGTTCGATTATGGGTAGTGACGGGAAATTTGTCTTCTCTAAAATTGTCTCCTTTCACCTCCTTTCCTTCTCTCTAGCAATGTTCTGTCGTCTTCTTTCGTCTTCACTTTCTGCCCCCCCCCTACCTCCTTTGCCTCCTCCTTTGGGCCCCTGACTCTTTCTTAAGCCTTTCTACTGCTACTCTTTGGCCCTTGGCTCCTTACTGCTGTCTTTCAGCCACACCCCTGATCTTCTGGTAGGAAAGATCAACACCTAGCCTTCTCGAACAAGAGCGAACAATCTCGGACGTCCCGTGTGCAAGTTGCGCACGTTTAAGATCCCTTGGTCAGAGATAGAAAGCTATAAATTGTGTACGGCTGAGGGGAGGAACAATTATTAGATCAGCGTAGATCTTGAGACTCACTATAGGATAAGTGAAAATGGCTTCTCATGCCACTGTACTGTGATTGGTCATCACGGTCGGCCACTCTGCTCGCCATAAGTCATAAACCCACCCAAGGGTCACGTCAATTCATTAAAAAAAAAAAGGGAGACCTCGGTTGTGGGCCTAAACATGAGTCACCTTGGTGCGTCGGCTAAGTTCAGATCCCGTTCGCCTAAGATCTCGCATTTTCCTTGCTCCCGAGCACCTGTATCTTAGGCAGAGACTACTGTATATTGTCATGTACTTTGATGATTATGATTTTATAACTAATAATAATCATCATCATCATCATCATCATCATCATCATCATTATCATCATAATAATAGATCTAATCATAATAATAATATGATTGTAATACTTGTATCAATATCATACATCTTATGACTATGGTATATGGCATCAATTGTATAATAAATAATATGTCTGCAAATGAAAGAAGGTTCAGTGCGCTTATCAACTTTTTTTATTACCTGGTCAGACCCTGTGCTACATCTGTAACATTCGAAAACATTGTCATCATTTTCATGCCGAGAGTGGCAGAGAACAGAAGGATGGGGCACAGAAGAGTAGCATCCAGGTCTTTTTATTAAAACGCTCAAGCCCCCCTCCAAAAAAAAAAAAAAAAAAAAAAAAAAAAAAAAGATCTATATATTTATTTATATATACAATACATGTACTAATTTAGTTATCTGGGGAAGCATTTAATGCAAGCTCACTTACATTCACATCACAAACGCCGGTCGTCCTCAATCTGTCATTTGGACTGTAGGTATCAACTCGATTAAAATTCTCCCAAATCAGGAAGTGGAAGCAAACTCGGGTTTCCTATGTGCAACGGCAAAAGCTCCTAACCGCTACATAAAGGACAGACGCTAGTACAAAAATATAAAGCTCTCTATGATGTTACATTGTTACAAATGTCAGCCATTGCTTTGTCCACCTGCTGGACAAAAGCTGGAAACGAGGGGTCAGCCAAGCAGAGATGGAGCAGTCCAGGGATGAGGGCAGGCTCCACAATACTGCTCTGGTAGGCCCGCGGCATTGTCTCTTGGGAAAGCAGCGCCTGTGTGTGAGCGGGGTGGAAGGATTGCGGGGTTCAGGGGATGGGGGTGGTGGAGGGGGAGAAGGGGTTTGGGTGGAGGAGGGGAGAAGGGGTTGGGGTGGTGGAGGGGAGAAGGGTTTGGGGTGGTGGA
>NW_004797387.1:762415-783359 GCF_000002075.1 Aplysia californica
AGAGAGAGAGAGAGAGAGAGAGAGAGAAAGATCAGAGAGAGAAAGATAGAGAGGGGTATGATGATGATTATGATGATGATGATGATGATGATGATGATGATGATGATGATGATGTTTGATAATGATTATGATCAATAATCAATAACCACCAACATCACCACCACCATCATCATCATCATCATCATCGTGACCTTTATAAGGATGAAGTTGTTTTACCTGTGCTATATCTCCAAGAGTGACTTCTTCAGAAGTTCTATGGATGAAGCTTTGATGTCTTGTGTGGTGAGGGTGAGTCCTTGATGTCTAGAACGGGGAATTTTCTCATTGAAAGTCAACATTCACCGCACAAGGCAAAAACAAAACAACTTCACACAAATGATGAGCTCTTGGTCTCTTTTATAAGTCACATAAAACTAATTATTATATTCATTTTACATCCTTCTAAAAGGTTGTTCAACCCAGAAGTAGAACCCCCCCTCCCCCACTGACTGAAGTGTCTATAGGCCATTCCCCAAGGGAGGGACATTAACTTGTTCTTATGCAAAGTAGAATTGTAAATTGTGAATGGGCTGATTCAACAATCTCATGCTCATAACTGCCTGAACTGCAACAGGAAACTGATGCTATTTCTTTCCTAATCCTTACTATCGTCATTTTTCCTCCAGGCCTACTTCTTTTGTATGTTCACACTCTTGTGACCCGCTATTTCCGGGGTGCCTTGATAGCCGAAGCATACTTTGGGCTGTTGAGGCCAGAGAGGTGAGAAGAGTAAGTCTGATTCCCTGTAAAGACTTCTCTGTTGACATCCACCCCTTGGCGCTCAAATGACATTATGAAGTCATAAAACCTTACTAAAAACTAAACTAAGACGTAGTTGGGAAAGATGGCGAACGTAGGAGGGCTGTCCACAGCAGTGATGGAGACAGATGACAGAAGACATAGATCTAAGTATATCATATTTTTTCTATAAAATAAAATATTTGCCTGTGGTCATACTTCATACTCTCACGAAGTAAAGTGGCTGCATAACAAAGAAAGTGTTGGATTGGAATCCTCAGGGAAATAGATAGATCAAAGGGAAGGCCACGTGTAACGTGGAGAAAAGTCATAGCGAATGATGTACCGAAGAGTGGGAAGACATTATAATATCGAGAGACTAGCCCGGGATGTGGGAAGTGTTTGTTTGTGGCTTACACCCTGACCCAGGGTGAAAAAGGCATTGATGATGACATATGATTTGCCTATACAGTCTGTAATTGTAATTTACAAAGCCCTATAGGGCTTTAAGTATAACACCTGCTGAAAGTAAAAGCATTAATTAGGAGCATTTTGGGGTTGGGTTTGGGGTGGGGTCGAATGTCATAGGATGGAGATCAAATGAATACCAAATGAAAAATACCCTATAGTATGCCTACAGCGATGACGACAATAACATACGAAAGCACTTTTGCGCAAGGCTTCACACCAAGAAAGTGCCCCAAAAGCTAATTTGCGCCAACTATTGGAGCCAGCAAAGTGCCCGTCGAATATATTATGTACATGTAATGATTCATAGCATGCTTTTAATTTTAAGGGGATCATTGTACAATGTATGGGGACTAAAAAGAAATACAATGTATTCTTGACATGTATTCTTGATAGAGTGATAACTATTCTAGCCATACTCGTATCCAAAATTCAAATTTCTGCACCCGTGACAATAATTTGTTCCGAGTGTCTGTGGTGTAGCGGTTAAACGTATTGGCCATTGGCATCACATGCAGAACACCTGATTCACGACTGGGGAGAACTAAATTTTATAGAAGGCTATATCTCAAATTATTCTGTTAGGATGCTGTGTCCCTCTCAGCCCGACATGGCTTTGATAGAATGAGTGAAAGCCCGTCTCATTAAAAAAAGAAAACAAACGGTAATCCCATAATGTTTTAATAGCGAAGAAATAGAAGAGATTACTTTAGGAAAGAAAAACGGTCTTTTTTACCAACTCCACAAGGACTGGATTTGTATGCAGTTCTGTCCCCAAAAACCCAACCCCGTTTTAACAGATAAGAGGCTCTCTTGGAGAACTATAATTTTAACCCCTTTGATACTTGTTTGAATAAAGATCTTTTGCTTACAAGTGCAACGGTAACATCAATATCAAGATTTTATCTAGTCATTTCAAAACCTTTTGTACCTCTTCAGATGAATCTCTGTCATGGATAGTATGGGTAATCTTGACAGGGAAAAACTCTTTGAGCTGTTGAATGCAGCCCACACACGCATCAACAGCACTGATATTGCCCTGTTCACAGAATCGCATTCGGAAACGTCTGCTGTTGGGCTGAAATAAAAAAAGAATAATAATGTCTGTTAACTTATTCTTTATACTTCATGTGCTTGACAATACATATCAGCTGCTAAATATCACTTTCCTCGATAAGAGAAAACTCATTTTCTTTTCTTTTTTTTATCAAAGGAGAAAGATATCAATGCTTTTTTTTGGGGGGGTGTCTCTTTTTTTTTCTTCTTTTTTTTAAAAAGCACAGTAGAGTCATATCAGAGCTAGGCTGAGAAAAGCAATACAGCCTTTAAAAAAAAGAGAAAAATATAGACAAAAAGTAGTGCCTTCTGATGACACATCCCAACCCTCTGCATGCACAGAGAAAAGACTGTACACCAATCACCAATCGGTCAATGAAAACATTAAAAAAAAAAAAAAAACACTTTTTAATAACACAATGTTCTTTTCAATAGAAAACAAATAATTGCGTGTTGACAATACATATCAGTCATCTCTAAAGCTTGAAAGTTTATAAACAAAAGTCATCCCTCAAGCTAAACATCAGCTAGTTCAGCGGAGAGGTGGCGGATTTACAATAAAGAAAAAGTAGACAGGTTAATTCTCAGCTGCGTTTATTGGAACGTTGTACCGTACGCAAGGTAGCCTACATGTTCTTTGCAATATAAATTTTTCCACCATTCCTCCAGCAGCAAAGTGGAATTCTGTGAAAATTTGTAATAAAGGCCTATGGCGCAATATTTGAAGATGGGTGTTTTCTGTATTGGCGTATATTGTGTACTTTGGTTTTTTTTAATGTAAAGTAATCACTGCACATAATACTGTGCACCTAAATTTTTATGAAGCCCTAAATGATACCAATGTAAAGAACAGGAGAAGTGCACAAACATGATATGACTAAGCAGCTGAACAGTCTGTCTAACAGTTAGGCTATTCACCGTTGGTATGATCTTCTAAAGCGACATACCACAATGAAATACGAGTACAGTCGCGTCTTCTTAAACCAAACATGGCAAATTAATTTTCTAAAAACACACCTAAAGAAACAACAACAACAACAAAACAACAAACCGATACAATGTAGTTATTCGTTAGAAAAAGTCAACGAATTTTTCATCCTTGTCACCCACAGATTTCGGTTTTTAGCGGACACCACTGTACTCAAATGGTCATTACATACCTTTGACTTGATCATGATGAGCAGGCTGCTATTTTTAGCTATTCCTCGAATCCAATCTCTGGAAGTCACTAGATTATGACTCTCCTGGCAAAGAAAAATGTATGCATCCGTCAGACGCTGACTTTTAAAAGTTATTTCTAAATAACTTTTAATTGCTAAAGTGTTGTTAAGAGCAAGAATTTCGAATTTAACATGGTCTAATCATCTAAAAAAAGGACATAACTGGCCAGTTAAGTGGCAATGTGTGCTAGTAATGGAAACTGAATTATTGTATAAATTTTATATAGATAACAAGAGTCATAATATAATAATCCCATGATTAATGTTTTAAAACTTATTAACAGCAGTCGTAAAATACTGAACACAACATTAAGACCCCCCCCCCCCCCCCCGCGAGATTCATAAGTGAGCACTTCAGAGGGTACGTGTTGCTTCTAGATTCTAGGTGGGTTTGGAAATGTATGACGAGTCAGAAGCTTTATCTAGATCCATGCATAGAGTGTTCATATTACAATCTCGTACTAGATCTAACTCTTTTACCATGCTAAAAGTGTTGCATAGGAATGGTCCACTTACCAATACTGTGTCCTTCTGGGATATGATGAGCTGATGCATATCTGTTATTGCCAAGGTTAAAGCACTTTCATCATCATCATATTGCTGAAAAGATAAAACATAATGTACGATCAAATGCAGTTTTTATAAAAATCAAAGGATAAGACATTCAGTGCGCATTCACTGAGCAAGGCTCAAACCAGAAATAATGGGAAAACGTTGTAATCACCAAAAAAAGGATTAACACTGATACTAAAACAATAAAATCTAAATATTGATAACAAACTCACAATGCACTTTTGCTTGAATGTAGATCTAGATCTAGATTCTAGATATTAGATCTCGATTTCTAGATCTAGATCTAAATCAACCCAAAGTCAAAGACTGTAATTATTTCTTTGGCCTTACCTTATGCCTTAGACATAACATCTTTTCTTGGAGATTTAAAAAGTCGCTTTTATAATTTTGACTTCTCATGTTATTATCAATCAGAATCTTGCGTTATTATTTTAAATACATTTTAGAATCTATTATGACCATTTAAAAAGTATCTTTGATTTAATTGTTAATTAGCGTTATTATTTTAAACACACATAGATCTAGAAATCTAGGTATCTAGATCTACATCTAGATATCAACAGGGTTGGGTTGATTTAAATCAGTTGTTTAAAAAAAATTTAAATCAACTTGATTTTTAAAATAAAAATCAGTGATTTAAATCACTTTAAAAAATGTATTCAGTTTTTACATATTCAAACTTTCAGAATTCCTTTCCTTGGTTTTATTTGAAACGGATATAAGATTTAGTAAACTAATATAATCATGCTTTAAAGTCTGCTTTCCCCCCTGTCACTGTAAAATAATACAGTTCTCAATTTACTTTTTTTTCATAATTGAAAACCAGAGTTGGGTTGATTTAAATCGGGCCGATTTAAATCAGTTGATTTTTAAAAATTTAAATCAATTTGATTCAAAAAATAAAAATCAGTGATTTAAATCACTTTAAAAAATGTATTCAGTTTTTACATATTCAAACTTTCAGAATTCCTTTCCTTGGTTTTATTTGAAACGGATATAAGGTTTAGTAAACTAATATAATCATGCTTTAAAGTCTGCTTTCCCCCCTGTCACTGTAAAATAATACAGTTCTCAATTTACTTTTTTTTCATAATTGAAATTAGCATTTTCTTTTTCTTTTTAGACAAACACAAGCGTGTGCTCACACACACACTGTAATAAAAATAAAATGCAAGTTTATCTATGCATAATTACCCCCCCCCCCCCCCTTTCCTTTTAGACTGACATTTTCTTCATTTTTTGTCTGTAGCCATAATTCACTGATATAGCAGATTAAAGCTTTCTAAAATTGCAGTTGCTTAAATTAATCATTAGTTAAAATAAAGACAATGCATTTTGCACTAAAAGAACATACTTTTAGCCACCAAAAATCCCAAACTGTGTCGACATAAAAAAAAAAAATCCGATTTAAATAAAAAAAAATCTGATTTAATTTAAAAAATCGATTTTTTGAATTTTTATCAAAAAAATCACCAACCCTGGATATCAAGGCTACATGAGTACATTAGTCATTAGGCTATATGACCAGTTAATGGATTGAGCCTACTATGATGATATCTAGATCTACTTGTTTCGGTAAGTCTTACCTTCCATCTTCCTCCTTTTGATGAGTCATCATAAATAAAATGAGCATATCTATCAAGTTTCCACAGTTTCCCGGTAGTCAGAGACATACTCGTATTCAGAATAAAGAGGGAAAAAGGACAGATGTATAATATCATCAACAAATATCGTTCAAAAGCTGAAGCGCCAGCAGACACCATTCAGTACAAATCACGAGAATTATCTCCCCACAGTCGGAGATTGCCAGATTGCTCAACTTAAAGGTCGAGTTCAATATCTCTCCATCAAGATACCTTTTTAAGATTTTCATAATATAAATGAATTTGAGTAGATCAATATTAATTTTCGTAATACTCAATTTTTAGAACCAAATGATACCTGTAAAAGTCCAACAATATAATATGTTGTTGATCTTAAAAGGTGTAAGAAATAGGCGCTGATCAATTCCTGCCCAGTTTATTGTGTGCACTTCCGCTACGATCGAACATAAACATGTCGGTCCAGTTTGTCAACAAACGAAAAAAGACCTTTATTGGTCTGCCAGCTCCTCTCGGATATGTCCCAGGATTGGGCAGAGGGTGATGATTTTTATTAATTCGTCCATTTTTGTCAGTCTTTGTTGTATAGTTTGTGTTTTCTTGTTGATATTGGAGCTTTCATTTCAACGTTGCAAACGTACCAGTTCTCGATATACCCCCCCGGGCTTAGAGGGCCTATTCAAGTGCAGATTGAGATAAGAGTCTTTTTGATGGTGATCATGATGCTACCGATGCTTTCCCTTTCATTATTACTTTTCTGTAAACTCTAGCTTATCTTTGACTAGGACTTAATAATTAGATCTATTTGTGTAGGCCGGATTTAACTTTGGTGGGTTGGTGGGTGCTCGTCTGGTGTGGTTTGCTTCTTCTTATTTTCAATCAAACTTGTCGTCCTTAGACTTAGATCTATCTCCCCTTCTTCTTTTTTATGTTTGTAACACCTTTATTCTTATGGTGCTCATATGATCTTATGCAGTTGCGAGCCCCGTAAATCCTCTACTAAAACTAAAAGCTAACTTTGCTAGTGGCTAGTGGTGTTTACCTGTAGTGTAGTCCTACTACAGCCTGTAGTCTGTAGGCTATTAACTCTAGTCCTGCGGGGTTAACCGGAAGAGGGCTCTTTATAGATCAATGAATGACCCACTTACGTCGCCTGCGAGCTTGTGTGGCGGGGCGCCGGGGTCAGACACTGGTCACGCGAGCGTGCCGCGGCAGGTCAGGGAAACACCTCATCTTTTACAGCAAACTGATACGATCAATGAATAAGTGTTACGATCACACGAATAATCCATTATAATCTCCTCGTCGGTTGATCAGAGACGCTGAGATTGGAAGTTACACCAAATCGAATAACTTTTCCAGAGTTTTCCAGATTTCACACCTATTATGAATGAACTTGCGAACAGCTGCTTATCAGCTATCGTTCGAAAGAGGAAAAAAATGGGATAATTTCCGAATATTTTTTTTATTCAGTTGCTCTCAAATTTCTCCCTCTGGTACGACAATGGTTCAAAAACCACCAAATATGATTATTTACATCAGGAAACAACGTTTGGTGTAAGAATTGTCCTATTTCCTATTTCCTGAATATCCTTTCGAGTCCCTCAAGTATCTAACTGGGTCAAAATGCTCATATTTCATTGGATGAACATCTCAACCGACGCTCTGTTATCTCTACCAACGCCTTGCATTGCAAAACTATGCAGTAAGTTCCAGATGGACACACAGGCACAAGCAAATTGACGCACACACATTTTAGCACACAGATGCAGACCCTGCACTAAACGAAATGCGTTGCCCGCGCGGGACGACGACTGATCAGGGACCAGCTGTGGAGCGCCGCACGAGATTGCGCTTATTGGGCAAACATTTATCAGGGACCTGAATCTTAAGGGTTAATGAGCACTTTGCCATAGTAGGGTCGGGGGGGGGGGGGGGGGGGGGGGGGGGGGGGGCATGGCAACAATGTTTAAAAAAACACACATAAATGCAAAACAATAATATAAGAGTGGACCATTGTATGGCATTGCGCATGGGTGCAGACCTGCACAAAATTTCACGGCATCACTTTCCGGGTTGCATCGGGTTTTAAAAAGGAAAAAAAATACCCCCCCCCAAAAAAAAATATTAAAAAAAAAATCAATCGGGGAAAAAAAATTTGGCCAGTAACGATCGAGTCCGGCCAAGCGTAATGGACGTTTAAAAACTGGTATGGCGAATATGCATGCAAGTTCCGGATGCGATATTTCGTTTCGTCTGTCTGATCACGGAAACGCTGGTGATGGGATTGAAAGGATAAATAAATTACATGGCTCAAATAAGGGGTGAACGCATCTGTTGCGTCCGATTCTTAGAAAAAAATATAAAAAGTTCTGCAATCTCTTTTGCTTGGAAGCACCGATTGGATTTTTTATCGGCAGGAACTTGGAACGCTACTTTCTAAAGCATCTATGCTGAATCTAGTAGATGACTCACGCGCACGTTATTTCAATTAAAACCGACGTATTGATTTTGAATTCCGACATGGATATGCTCAAGATCTACTTTCGCTTTTATAACCCAGAATTCTCCGATGGTGGTCTGATTACTGTAACAATTATTAATTATTACATAGGCTTAAGAATAATCTATTAGTTGTTCTGCTGTTGCATTAAAAGCAAGCTTCGTCTGAGTTCTGGTTAGTCGGGCCTGTCATCAAGACCTGTCAGTTGGACGTTCAAACACTCATTCTTTTCATGTGACATGACCTCGTATGTGTGAGTAGCGCGTGTGTCGGGGACCGTCGGCTGTTGGGGTCAACAAAGTTCATTCACTCCGTTCGCATTGGTTGAGGTGTTTTTCGGGACTTAACCAGTGTGAACGGCCGGGGGGAGGGGGTGGGGATATTGTTTTGACACTTGGGCTTAAAGTGCGTGCCGTGATACATATACATTAGTAATTGAGGACAAAGTAAAGGAATAAGAAAAAAAAATAAATGACCGTGGCGCGATCTTTTCTTTCGGGGGGGTGGGGGGGTGGGGGGAGAGGGTGGTGCCTTGAGTGTATATATATATGCGATGGCAGTCAAACATTGTTACTGTATGAAAAAGCTGGCTTTTTGCATGGATGAGAGTTATGTGTCAGCTATTTTCCAGACTACGTGAGTTTCAGCTTTACTGCAACCTGCGCTCCCCCAGTCTATCTAACTCCTACTCGAGTAATGCTGTCTTTCAGTTTTCCTTCTATTAAGAGGCACAAACGTGAATTTATTCCTTGCAAAAGTTTTCTCTTGCATACTTGCCTCATAAAAGGCAACCAGGAGACCCCCCCCCCACCCCCCTCCTTCCCCAGTACCCCTTATGACTGATTTGCCGTTGATCCCAATTTTTTTCACCAGATCCTGATTTTTTGCTCGAAAATCCTGATTTTTAGATTTCTTAGAGTGGCAAGTCTGCTACTGTCAACTGTCAACCTCGATAAATTCAAATAGATTTCTAGATCTGTGCAAGCTCTGTTTGATTTTTGAAGATGAAGTTTCTAGATAGACCTGCTTCTACAGAGGAATTGGAGAAAAGTGTAAAAAATAAGTGGCATTGGCAATGGTTTGATGAAATTTTCTACGATGTCAAAGTTTCTGTGTAGTGTAGGAAAGTCAAACAACCCGGTGCATACTTTTGCATTAGTCAGGCAATCTCCAAGACCCTTAAAAAAAACTAAGACCACCAACATAACTGCCTTCTTTAAGAAAGTGTGAGCTTGGACTCTGCCTCCTTGTGGATAAGGAGTAAGAATGGTATCCCCTGCTGGACCCTAGCTTGCATCGTAAAAGGCGACTAAATGGTTCAACGAACAACATACAGACGGCAAGGAAGGAAGAGTTTTCATTTTTTTTTTTATTTCAGGGTTGGGAAAATTTTGGATCTGGGTTTTCAGGGCTGGAAAAATTTTTCACTGGCACCCATGGCATTGTGTAGCAAGGCTCAAAAGTAGTTCTGGCTTCATTCAGTGTTGGGTCCACCAAAGTTAAATCTTACCTTTGCGTATTTGTTCTAACTAATCAGCGACGTTCCTTTTTCAAGCCGTTTGTTTTTGGAGAAAGTTGCTTTTGACTGGTCTGTCCTACTTGATCTATTTGTTTTGGCTGCGATTATTCGGACCCCCGGGATGCCAATAATTTGGTCATTATTTGGCCCCCCCGGGGTGCCAACAATCTGGTCCTTATTTGGAACCCCGGGAACAGGTATTATGGGCTGCATTAATTCTCACTCAGGGTGAAGAGGCATAGAGGGCCTAAAACTTATTGGCGAGTTGGTTTTAGGGTGTTTTTGAAAAACGCAGTGACTAGTTTATGTTCACGGCGCCATGAACGTAGGACTAGATCTAGTTTGAAGGCTATGTTAACAGTGCCCTGACTGTAGTTTGCTGTCTATGATTTGCTTATTAAATGGAGTCAAATTTGTGTTCCGCAGGCAAAACAAACCAAAAGAAAAAGGTACACGCTCAGAATCTGAACTTAACTCCTGTTCTGCGTCTGTGCCAAGATGCAAGTCTTATAAATCACTGAGCTCTTCATGTCTAAGTGGGTCAATTTGTTATAGTTTCATTGGACGGACATCTAAAGCTACCAACTTGGCGTATTATGAATGAGACATATGCCTCAGTTATGAACCAGCGCAGGTGGTTCTACAAGTAGTCCACAAATGCACACAAACTCAAGCAGACTGATGCACACGCACGGTCGTCACACAGATGATGCTCGGCGTGCCTGCGCCGAGCTAGGAGGGCTAGACTGATACAGGCTCCAACAGGAACCTGGACAGCGGGGATCTAAATACAGAAGCCAGAAAGAAGGGGGGTCCGTATTATAATCTGATTATTCACATCCCCGGGGTCCGATTTGTTTTTGTTGCGAATAAAATCTAGTTGGTCTATATCATGGGAAGATTTTTTGTTAAGCATTGACCTGTCTCATGTCGCACGTACACGTTTTATATATATATATATATATAGATATATATATATATATCTATATATCTATCTATCTATATATATATATATATATCTATCTATCTATCTATCTATCTATCTATCTATCTATCTATCTATCTATCTATCTATCTATCTATCTATATATACTCTTTTTGTTGGTAGTATTTTGCATGCTGGCAGTAGATATTAAATCAAAATTTGTGTAAAGCAAACCTTAGCAGGGGTGTCTTATTGTTGATGTGTCCACATTGTAACTTATAATTATTTGTTCTTATATATATTTATAATTACCTTTTTCTTGCAGTGCTACTGGCTTCACCACACGGTCGGATATTGGTCCTGCAAGAGATGCAGACGACATTCCGTAAGTTCAACTATTTTTTGGAATTTTTCTTTGTGTGTGTGTGTGGAAGGGGGTGGGGGATAGGAGGAAGGAAATTGTCAAAGAAAGTGATTGTTTTCAAAGTATGCTGGTAAATGTATAGAGAATACTTTATTCAGTTATTTGGAAACCTGGATCTGTTTCAAGTACAAGTATCCTGAAGTACCCCTTTTGATATATATATGATCCTTGATTAGTGGTGGTACAGTTGTCTCTGCCTAAGATCCCAGGGCTCGAGAGCAAGGAAAATGCGAGATCCTAGGCGAATGGGATCTTAACTGACGCACCAAGTGAAAAATCTACTGTGACCCATGTTTAGGCCCACAATTAGCAAAATGGTTTTCTTTCACTCTAAAATGAACTGACATGACCCATGGATGGGTACTTATGATGAGCAAAGAATGGTCAACCTTGATGACCAATCACAGTTTCATGAGGCATGCCATTTTCACTTATTATCCTATCGTGAGTCTCAAGATCTACGCTTATCTCCTTTACCTGTCCAAAATTTAAACCTTTCCATCTCCGACCAAGTTTCCCCACCTGTGTCGTTATGTACCAGTACCATTACGTTATGACCACACCAATTAAAATTGAGTTTGTCTCCCAAATTTGGAAGTTGCAATGGTCAGGGAAGAGTTCACAGTTTGATGTTTTCCAAAAAACAACAACCAAAAAAACCCCCAAACTTGTAGGAACAGTTGTACTGTTCCATTGAGTTTTACAACACATGGGATCACATTCACGAGAGTGACGTGATAGGCAGTTTAATGATCTCAAATTTTCCCTCTTGGTTGATTGGCTGTGCCTTCCTGGGTTTTTTTCCGGTAAATTATTCTCTCTAAAATGCGTGATCTTAGCCAAAGGTAGACCTTCAGAGTGAATCAGAGTGGAATCTTAAGGGTGGCTTTTGTGTAGAAAAAATTATAAATGTTTTCTTATTAAAACTGCGGGATCGTAAGCAGTAAGATCTTAGGTGGATGTTGTTCAAATACTGTTATATAGAAATATTAAAATGATGCCCACCTGAGATTTAAAGGGTCAATTACTGGTCAATATTTGTTCCATATATGGAATTGCTATTTGCCATGTTTTGCTTGAAGTTAGCTACTAAAATGCAAAAATGGGAGATCCTTGGTTTGCTTCGTGATGAGAACTCATCTCTGATTATTTTTTCCTTTTTTTTTTCAATTGGTATTGAGGAAAATTTAAAATACCAGAGCTTTCTGTTATTCAACAGGGAAGATCGACATGCCCCGCCCAACAAAAAGAGCAAACAAGATAAGGAGGATGATGAAGAAGATCTGAATGAAGCAAATTTTGATGAAGTAAGTTTTTAACTAAAGTGTATATTGTTTTTTCTAGCTCAATTTGACAATATTTGTAGTCAGATGTTTTTCCCTATATGACCTTATTATATACTTGTTTTTAAAGTGCTATTATCCCCCCAGGGCAGTGACACTGACTGAAGTGTCTGTAGGCCATTCCCAAAGGGGGGACATTTCTCGTTCTTATTCACAGTAGAATTGTAAATGGGCTGATTCAACAATGTCATGCTGATAGCTGTGCCTGAACTACAACAGGGAACTGCTGCTTTTTCTTTCCTAATCCTTACTATCGTCGTTTTCCTCTACTTCTTTTGTATGTTTGTCACACTCTTGTGACCCGCTATTTCCGGGGTGCCGATAGTTGAAGCAGACTTTGTGCTGTTGAAGCTAGAGAAGTGAGCAGAGTAAGTCTGATTCCCTGTCAGGACTTCTCTGTTGACATCCACCCCTTGGTGCTCATATGACCTTATGCAGTTGCGAGCGCTGTAAAACCTCTACTAAAACAAAAACTTTTGTGGTATTTGGGGAAAAATTACAACTGTATGAGTCTCAGCTGTGCATCCACACTTTTCTTACCTACTTCATATACCGTTTGGTTGACGGAGATGAAAGATGAAAAAATGGGAGTTTCTATTTTTTCTTCTAAGGCTTAGTTAGTTAGGGTTTTAACTACTCACCTTGGGTCCTGCATCTGAATGGTATTACGTTACATTCCTGAAAGAAGTGTTATACATGTACCATAACTATTTTGTGTAATACATGTACCATAACTATTTTTTTTGGTGTCAAATACCATAACTATTTTTTTGTGTCAAATACCATAACTATTTTTTTGTGTCAAATACCATAACTATTTTTTTGTGTTATCCATGTACCATTTTACTGTCTTGTTGTGTCATGCATGAACCAATTAACTGTCTTGTTATGGTAATTAAAGTACCATAGCTGTCTTGTTGTGTAATACACATACCATAACTGTATTTTTGAGATTGTATTTCTTTTGTAGTTTACAGGCTATGGAGGCAGTTTGTGCAGCAAGGACCCATACGACAAAGATGATGAGGAGGCCGATGCCATTTATGAGGCTGTGGATAAAAGGATGGATGAGAAAAGGAAGGAAAGAAGGGAAGAAAAACTCAAATTTGATATAGAGAAGTTCCGTCAGGAGAGGCCAAAGATTCAGCAACAGTTTTCTGACTTAAAGGTAATAGCTGTAGATGCCAGTGGTTGAGAGAGAGAGAGAGAGAGACAGAGACAGCTAATTATATGACTTTTTGTTTACTGAGGCAGACCGAAGGGCTAGAACCCAAATGGCCGCTGGATCGGAAAAGTAAAGTAAAGTAAGTAAGTTTACTGAGGCTGCTTTTTTTCTTTACTGTGGATTAGTTGATTCTTTTTTGTTAAGTGTTAATCGTGCTTGGTCTTATGAACAGGGCAAAAAGGTTTTTTGTTGCAAATTTTAATGTCTTGTTCCTTGCAGACCTGAACATAAACGTATCCTGCCTTGCGAATCAATGCACAAAGATCTCCATATTCTACTGTACGACACACAAAGATTTCCGTATTCTTTGATACGACACTTGGCAAAAAGACTCAAATCCAAAGGCTGCTATATCAGCAAAGACTAGAAAATAACTACTACACTTGTTGTTTTATCCCTGTGTATTCTCTGTGAATGAAAGATGGAAAAAAAATCTAGTTCTGCAGTGTTTCAGCATCAATTGTGTGATTTTGAATTCTCAGAGAAATTTGTCCGGTGTAAGCGTTGATGAATGGAACAACCTTCCAGAAGTTGGTGATGCCCGGAACAGAAAACAAAGAATTGGAAGGACTGAGAAGTGAGTAAAAAGGGATTGGAAGAGTATTTTCTTAACCTTTGAAGGTAGGGTTGTTATGCAGGTTATTGACAATAGAGTAGGGGTATTTTTTTATTAATTTTTTTTTTGGGGGGGGGGGGGGGTTATCAAACACTAATTTAAATTGATAAGTTTTCTTCTTTCAAATGTGGAGTAAAAGTCCTTTTTCATATAAATTCTAAAGTGGGTTGCTCTCAGTTGTCAGGCGAAAAGCCTAATAGTAAATGCTTCTCAAATGTCGAGTACTGATATCTCTGCCTTTTTAAAAAAATGATTTGCTTTTGCATTCAATTTTTAAGGGTTCTTAGTGTCGGAGTAGGAAAATGTGAAGAGTTTAAAGTGGTTTCTCTCTTTTCTTTACCCTTCCTCTACTATTTCTGTTGGTCTGTCTTGCTCTTTCCCTTCACTAAATCACCGTTATATCAGGTCATTATGTTCTCTGTTTTGATTTACATTACAGATCATAAAGTTGTGGAAGAATTACTGAATAACCTGAATCAAGAGGTGATGGTGTTATTTCTTTCGTGTTTCTCCAGGTTCACCCCAGTCCCTGACAGCGTCTTGGCCGGAGCTGCAGCGCGAAACAGCATGAACTCCTCCATATCAGAGCAAGACCAGGTGGGTGATGAGTTCAGTCAAACCTGCTCTGTTCACCACCCTGATCAAAACAGTCACTTGTACAAATGACTTCTTCTCACTTTCCTCTTGTGTTGTTTTATTGATTTGTGAGGCATCAAATTAAAATCAGGCGCTTGTCAAAAAAATGAAATTGAAGAAACGCATATTTCTGTCACTCTGGCAATTTTTATAGAATTTTTGTTTTATAGCTCTACACCTTTTATGTCCATATAAAAGCACATTTCCACATGAATTTTACTGAAAGACTTGGATTAAAACAAGGGTCTCAATATTCCGCTATTTAGCGGATTTCTGCTACCGCCATTTCCTCCACTAAACCACCACTTTCTGTACATAATCAAGATTGTAAATATTTGGTAAGTGACTCTTACTTGAAATTATCTTCCAAACCCTCAGATTGGTATGAAATAACCGTGCATTGATAAATTGATGGTTTTTATTTCAGCATTCTAAGGTTAAACAGTATAATGGGTGTCCCACGAAAATGGTTTTCTGTTGCGCTCCCGTGGAAAGTTCCTCCTTTTTTAAAATTCTGAGTTGAGACCCATGTTAAAAGCACAAAATATGTAATTTTCCAGTTTTCAAGGACTCTCCTATTGAAATTACCAAACTTTGGAGGTCTATTTCTTGCTAATTTTACTGCTGAAACCAGGTGACTCCACTTCCTTCAGTCGCAAATATCTCGTCTATTCCAGATAATTGGTATTTTTTTCATTGAAAGCAAGGCAAATGAATAGGTTTTCAAATGATACCTCCACATGTCCAAAAATTGCTGAGCACCTGATTCTACCATATCATAACGTATAATGACACTGTCCAAGAGGACCACCTGAAGTCTAAGGTTACTCCTTTTCTCCTGGACAGTTGGTGGTCATCTTGGCCAGGTTTGGTTATAGCTGCTTTTGTCATAAACTGCGGGATGAGAGAGAGAGAGAGAGAGCGAGCGAGCGAGTGAGAGAGAGAGAGAGAGAGAGAGAGAGAGAGAGACCTTGTCTGTTTATGTGTGTGTGCAAGGATGTTGTCTTTGTGTGTGCATGTTTATGTTGATATAGTGGCTTTTAAGCACAATCCCGAAAAATGCTGTTTTGAAAAAATCGAAGGTAAAGTTTTTGCCTCTTGTTCTGTTTCTTTTAAAGACAAGGAGAGTTTTCTCTTATAACCAAACAAATATACACACAAATAAAACCAAACTTCTCCTATAGGTAGGGCTATGCCCACTTTAGGTGAAGGTAAAGATTTCTGGAAACTGGAAATCTGGGTTAGCCCGCTTGTCCTTATACGCGACCGTATGTTGTGAGTGTATTTTATTTCATAAGCCTTCATATCATCATCATCAATGCCTTTCAGCCCTGGCAGGATATAGGCCATATACAAGCTCCTTCCATTTATCTCTATCCTGGGCCATCCTTCCTAGCTTGTTCCATGTGAGCTTCATCTCTTTCATGTCCCTTTCCACTCATCTCCTCCATGTCTCTCGTGGCCTACCCCTGCCTCGTGCTCACTGTGGGTTCCTTTGCAGTGACTGTCTTGTGATGTTTCCCCTGGGCTTTCTCAAGGTTTGTCCCATCCAACGCCACTTTCTTAGTCCTATTTCTACTTCTATATCCTTTTGTCCTGTCTTTTCCCATAGCTCTTCATTTCTTATTCTATCCTGCCACTTAATTCTTAGGATACTCCTCATACATCTGTTGATGAAAGTCTGGACTTAATTCAGCACTGTCTTTGTTGTCTTCCAAGTTTCGCTGCCGTAGAGGAGCACAGACTTGACATTGGAATTAATGAGTCGAATCTTGGTGTGCAGTGAGATGTGGCTTGCTTTCCAGACTTTTGATAATTGCTTGAATGCTGACCTTGCCTTAGCGGTTCTTTCTTTTACATCTGCCTCAGTTCCACCTTTACCATCGTTACCATATAGGAGATCAATAAAGCAGGATGTACATCACTTTATTAAATCTTAAAGACTTATTTGATATGAAAAATATTGTGACATTTACATGTCTTATCAAATGTTTTTAGGTTTCAGAGTGAGTAGATTGTAATGTTTCTTCACCTTGATATGCTGTGTTTAGTCTAAATGCTCTTGTTGTCTATGACTGATCACAGATTAGCCAGAGAGATAAGTCCAGGACTAGAACAAATGTGTGTGTGCGTAAAGAAAGGTACCAAAAGTCGGCTTTTGACTATTTTGGGTTAAGGGTTGTACCTTATAGGAAACTCAAGTAGTTTTTGAGCTATTGCTCATTTTGTGAGGTAGGGTAAAAAGATCCAATTTTGAGAAAATTAGCTTTTAAGTTTAGGACACATACAAATTTGAAAAAAATTATGATTCAATGGTTTCTAATGTATTCATTCATGGAAAATTCATTTTCAATTTGGTATTCAATTGACATCAATGTCATGATTAGAATTCAATGGTAAAACATGGCGGGGAAGAGAAAATATTCTTCAAGAATAGATTTTAACACCTTTTAAAAGCTGTTTTCAGCGTCTCTTTAAAAAATACCATAGTCTCAAAATTATTCAAAATACAACATTTAGAAGTCAAATCAATGAAAACCCTTTTAACACATTGTTAAAAAATGGTGGATCTATCATTTTTAAAAATGGAAACTCATTTTGGTCAAAAAAGTGATTTTTTTGTCATTGTCAGCCTGTAGCTCAAAATGGCCTGTAGCAGCTTTTGGGGCCTTTCTCTAGGCGCACACACAAATATTGGACTGAAAAATAGGAAACTGCGATGGAGAAACTGAGGAAATATAATATGATTGTTAAATATAATAGTGTTGTTTTTTGTAAACTGCTCATTCTGCTAGATCATAGTATTACGTGGTTTTCACTTTTGGGGGGGGGTTAATGATTATTTTGTTGAATGTGTAAAAAAACTACCCATTTTGTTTTCAAGCATATGTTTTATGTGGATATCAATTGTTCATGTCTGATGCATTGTGTTTGTTCTGTTTGGATTATTTTGAAGATGTGGTAAGATTCATTTATCCTCACCAGAAATATGGCGGTCTGACCACGCCCTTTGGGGCTATCACTCCGCTGGGTTCGGCCACACCTAGCGCTGACATCGACATGAAGAAGATTGGTCAGGCCAGAAACACTCTGATGGACATCAAACTAACACAGGTCAGAGCTCTCTCTCTCTCTCTCTCTCTCTCTCTCTCTCTCTCTCTCTCTCTCTCTCATTCTGTCTTTTCTCTCTCTCTTTCATAATGTTAACAACATTATGTTAAGATGAAGGTATTGCAAAGCATCCTTGAGCTGTATTGTATTAGATTGGGTGCTATAGAAGTGATCTGCATCATTATTATTATTATTTAGGGGCACAAAAGGTATTTTAAAAATTGTATAATAGGGAGGCCTGCGTATTGACCAGTCATGTTGATCTTTTGCTGTGTCTTCAGGTGTCGGACTCTGTGAGTGGACAGACAGTGGTGGACCCCAAGGGCTACCTTACTGATCTACAGAGTATGCTCCCATCTCATGGCGGAGACATCAAGTAAGTGCCTCACCTAGAGTGTTGAATATTTAGTTCAGGAGGTCGGGGGTTTGTAGTTTTTGGTAAGAGTTTTACAGCACTAGCAATACTAAACAGAAAGGTCATGTACGTGCTGTGTTACTAGAGAGTACCAAATACAAAAAAGGAGAGATAAGAATGATATATATGTTTGATAGGAAAGAAGGACCAAACCACTTCAAAGCGACCACCGCCCTCCTACTTCTGGGGGTTGAATAAAGTATCTCTGTCTTTCCTGTGCAATATAACTCCGAGCAGACACTGTTGACCCTGGCAGGCAAGGTTGGAGCAGCTTGCCTTTGAAGTGATATGTGAGGGATATAGATTATGGTTTGGGAAATGTCAACATGAACAACAAATAGACTGCGAGCTTTCTTGGTTTGTGAATTTGTATCGAATTTTTGTTTTTTGGCTCAACACCTTTCATGTCCATTTAAGAACTCATTTCTGAGTGAAATTTTCTGAAAAACGTTGATTAAAGGCACAAAAAAATGTAAATTTTCAGTTATCACGGACTCTTAAGCTAAGGAAATAACTACTCTTTGGCAGCCATTTTCTTTCTAATTTTACCTCTGAAAACAGGTGACCCCCTCCTCCTTCTTTCGCAAATATCTCGACTTGTATTCAAGATAAATGGATATATTTTTCATTCAAATAAAGACAAGTGAACAAGCTTTATAATGAAACAAATAACTCTACATGCCCAAAAATTGACGAGAGCCTGATTCAACCACGCTGCCTCACATATAGATTATGGTTTGGGAAATGTCAACATAAACAACAAATACACTGCAAGCTTTCTTGGTATGTTCTGAAATGTGCTGTTGTTTTTTGGAAACTAACTTTTGTTTCTCAACTGCTTCTCTTAGAGTCTTTTCTCTTCTTTTATTTGTGACTGTCTGCTTAAGTTTTGGAAGTGGTTTGCAAGTCCTCTGGTGTGGTGTTTTCATTCTATTTCTTATTGTCTTTATTTGTTCTTGTTGAAACGTATGGATAGTTGGAGGACTCGCCTTGTACATTTATTATTACCTTTGACTGATTTCATGTGGGCACTGTGGAACTTTTGACACTGTAAGCCAAATTTCCCACAGGGATAAATAAATGCAATATTTTATTTTTCTTTAAAGTGAAAAGAAAAAATTCTTAAGGTGTTCAGTTTTCTAATTTTTTTATTTTGTGTATTTCAGTGATGTGAAGAAGGCCCGTTTACTGTTGAAATCTGTGAGAGAGACAAATCCAAAGCATCCACCAGGTCTAGTATCAATATCATCATCAACCTTTCTCATCCAATATGGAAACATAGGCCAGGAACGAGAGTCTATCTCTGTCTACTTCTTGTGAGGGCTATAATCTCCACTTCTATCCATCTGTATCCTGTCTCCTTAATCTACAAATCTAAGTTCTTTTTCCTAGTGCATTTAGGCATTCTTGTCTTTCTCTTTCCTTATTGATTCCATTTTAAGATGAAAGGTATGTTCTGTGATGAGTAATTTACCTCTCTCCCTTTTTCACTACTTCCTCTCACCTTCTCTCCTTCTGGAATGGTAGCATCCACATGTACACGGGTGCACTCACTGGCTACATTTTGTGAAGCAAAAGAGTTAGGAGCAGCCATTACTATAATAACAATACTGCATAATAAAAAGAACACCAGTTGTATTTGTGTGTGTCATGTAATGGGTTTGAGAAATCACACAAGAGGGTCAAAAGTAGATCTTAACGGCCAGTTTTCGTCTCCCCTCTCTTCGCACAGCCTGGATTGCCTCGGCTCGTCTTGAGGAAGTGACAGGGAAAGTGCAAGCGGCCAGGAACCTGAGGCAGCCAGACTTATGGTGAGTTTGTGTGTGTGTTTACGTTGTGTTAATGAGTTGATGAGACAGACAGAAGAACGGAGAGGTGCAGAGGGGGAGAGGGAGAGAGAGAGAGGGAGAGGGGGGGGGGAGCGAGAGAGAGAGAGAGGAAGAAAGAGAGAGAGAGACAAGTAGTGGGTGAGTGGTAGGGTATGAGAGAGAGAAAAACATGTTTTTTAAATCTTGACTAACATGTTGAATCTAATAAGAAATATGAAAGACTATGAGAATCTGTAAATTTTATGTGTCCCTTCCCATTACTGACATATCCTCATCATCATTCAACATTTTAGAATGTCAAAGTTTCGAAAGAAAGAAAATCAAGCCTGTTGTAGAGTTTGATGAGGTGCTTGGTCTTCGTCCCATTCTTCTTCTTAAAATAGTATTGAATTTAGTGTAATTAAACCTGTTGTATGAAGGTAATGTCCTGCTGGAAGTGCAACAGTTCTTTGCTTCTTTTGAAAGATTTGTATATTTTTTTACATGGACATGATGAATGACAGTCTCGGCCTATTTGTATCCATAGCCAGGAGACCAGGCCAAGGCTGTGGTAGCTCAGGCGGTGCGACAGTTGCCTCAGTCGGTCAGAATCTGGAGCAAGGCGGCAGACCTGGAGATGGAGCTCAAGGCGAAAAAAAGAGTTTTCCGGAAAGGTGAGCTTCTTACTCTCTCTCTCTCTCTCTCTCTCTCTCTCTCTCTCTCT
>NW_004797387.1:783463-786563 GCF_000002075.1 Aplysia californica
CTCTCTCTCTCTCTCTCTCTCTCTCTCTCTCTCTCTCTCTCTCTCTCTCTCCCTCCCTCCCTCTCTCAATTTCTCTCCCTCACAATCAATTTCTGTCGCTCAATCTTTTTTTTTTCATTTTGTCATGCCTGTCAATCTCTCCTTCTCTTTTTGTCTCTCTCTCTCTGTCTTTCCATTTCTGTCTATCTGTCTTATTTTCCCAATTTCATTTTAAAGATTAAAAAAAAAATTAATGAGCATCTTCTAATTGTAAAGTGCATAGAGGTTGCTGGTGAGCTGGGATATGCGCTATACAGATGCTTTGTATTATTTATTATTTCCAGTTTAATTGTAGCAAATTTTGTTCCCATAACCCTGGAGAAAATTCTGATTCTGTGTATCCTAGCTTGTTGTTGAAATGTCATTGTCTGTTTTCCCGTGTCTTGTGTGTCCAATGAGGCTGGGAGAACATTCCTTGCTATTTATGGGGGGGGGGTTATCATAGCGTGTTTACATTTTACGCTGTGTACCTCAACTCCCTGGGAGAATAGTCACAACTATTTGACTGTTTGAAGTGTGAGTGTCTGTTACTTTGCGTGTTTCACTATCCCTAGAATGTGTATGGTTGGAAGGCATCAAAGGAAAGTTCTACGGTTTCTGTCTATTTGTCGTTCTTTTTCCCAGCACTGAGTGACCATTTTGTGTGTATGTGGTAAAGGCCGAAGGGCTAGAACTCAGGTGGCCGCTGGATTGGAAAAGTAAAATAAAAAGTAATGTAATGTGTGTTTGTGGTTTTCGGTACCCAAGTAATCAAACAATCCCCGGAGAACATCGTTTTCCTTTTTTTGCCGTATCGTTGTCTGTTTGTTCACCTTTCCCATTGTTTGTCTGACCAGCCCTGGAGAACATCCCCAACTCTGTCCGTCTGTGGAAACAAGCTGTGGAGCTGGAGGACGAGGAGGATGCGAGGATCATGTTGAGTCGAGCCGTGGAGTGCTGTCCCACCAGCGTTGAGGTTTGTCTCACTCTTTTTAGAAATTTGTCGTGGGTGGTTGGCGGGTGCTCTGGTGTGGTTTGCTTCTTCTTTCCTATCAAACGTCTATCGTCCTTATCTCCCCTTCTTCTTTTGTTACTCCCTTGTAACACCTCTAATCTTCTGGCACTCATATGACCTTAGGCAGTTGCGAGCGCTGTAAAACCTCAACTAAAACTAAACTAGAAATTTGTCCCTGGTTTTGTTATTTTCATTAATCAAGGAGGGACAAAAGAGGGAGTTTTCAGGGGAAAAATGTGAACTCTTCATGGTTGGACTCATGAGTTTTATGATTGTATTTTATGTCTGTTGGAGATTCATGTTAAAGCAGAGGTTTGGTCTCTTATGTAATCTTGTCGTGTTGAAATGGGCGTTTAGCCTAAAACGTACCATTCTTAATTCTGGTTGTTTATTTTGCCCACATCAACACAATTTTGATCATTTAAGGGGGTGGGCTTTGACAATACCTGTCAGATCCAACCTGGGCAGAGAGGGATACTACGTCCCAACAGAAAGATGTAGATACTTAATAAGAATTCTCTTTACATGGGAATTGAACTCAGGTCTTCTGTGCACGACAATGAAGCCCCTAACCTCTACACCTCAGATGCTGGTATTACCAAACTGCACAATGGGTGCTGCTGAAATTATTTTGTTCCTCTTTAATACAATATAGCTTTTGAAAAGCCTTCCCTTTATTTTTTTTATTAACTACAGTTGGGCATAGAAATAGATGACATGAGCGTGGAAAACTCTGAATCACGCTTGTAGCTTGTACAATTTGCCATTCCCGTATTAAAAGCTCTTTAATTTTTCTCTATATCAGTTTATCCAAATTATGGATGTGTTGGTACACATTTGTTAATCCACGACGTGTTTCAGTTATCCATGGACAACTGCATGTTCTTTGCTGTGGGTGATGTTAGCCGTAGATCAGAAGTGAAGTGTTGGTAAAGTTATATTTTTGTCTTCAGCTGTGGCTTGCCCTGGCTCGCCTGGAGAGCTACGAGAACGCCAGAAAGGTTCTGAACAAGGCCCGTGAGAGCATTCCTACAGACAGGCAAGTGTGGATCACCGCTGCCAAGTTGGAGGAGGCGAACGGGAATTCACACATGGT
Organism: Aplysia californica; assembly: GCF_000002075.1. NCBI lineage: Eukaryota > Metazoa > Mollusca > Gastropoda > Aplysiida > Aplysiidae > Aplysia > Aplysia californica. The sequence continues at coordinate 785,593 of NW_004797387.1, forward strand.
GGAGAAGATTATTGAGAGAGGTTCGTTGGGGTTTTGTGATGTTTAGTTGTAACTGTCAGTGCTTTACACATTTTTCGGCATTTTAGGGAACATTTAAGAGGTTGGCTACAAGGTCCCTGCCTACCAAGTTGGAGGAGGCGAATGGGAAATCCACTATGGTGGAGAAGATTATTGTGAGAGGTGTGCTGCGATTTGTCATGTATAGTTGCAATTGTAAGTGTTTAACATTTTTATGAGCACAAATAAGAACATTTTGGAGACCAGCTGGTATGGATTACTGCTGCCAAGTTGGAGGAGGCTAGTGGAACTTACTCGTGGTAGAGAAGATTATTGAGAGAATCCCAGTAGTATATTTGTGATTGAAAGTGTTTTAATGTCTTGATCGGCACAAATTAGATCATTTTGTAGGCTCGCTACTGGGATCCTATCTGCCAAGTTGAAGGAGACAATGGGATCTCAAGAGTTCCTTTTGTCTTCATCTCTTCTCAGCACTTTTCTTACTTTACTTTTATTTTTCTATCCTCTGTTTGCCATTAAGCGAGTTGCAGTTTTCTATTGTAGGCTAACTCTGCAGCTTCTTCAATTAAAAAGTTTTAATTTTTCAGGGTTCCCTTGACTCTCTCATTCCATCTTTTCCTTACACTATAGGACCATTGAGGTGCTGGTTCTGTCTGTCACGTCACAGCTGTGTTTCATGGATTATTTTCCATCTTGACTGAAATTTTTTCTCTGCATTTCAGCGGTAAATTCTCTGCGAGCAAACATGGTTGAGATCAACCGCGACCAATGGATCAAGGATGCAGAGGACTGCGAGAAAAGTGGAAGCATACACACTTGTCAGGCAATCATGTGAGTTGATGGGTTTCTGTCGATTGCTTTTGTATTATGTTTGTTTTTGTAAAGTGTTTTACGGCGCTCGCAACTGCATAAGGTCATATGAGCGTGCGGGATACACCTAATATTTTCAGTTG